>NC_091997.1:69596880-69673405 GCF_044704955.1 Pristiophorus japonicus
AGTCAGAGGAATGAAGGCTTAGTGCTCGGGGACATTGTAGGGCTGGAGAAGATTAGCGAGATAGGGAGGAGTGCAGCAGTGAAGAGATGTAAAAACAAGGACGAGGATTTTATATTTGTGGTGTTGGGGAACTGGCAGCCAATATAGGTGGTTGAGGACGGGGATGATGGACGAGCAGGGCCTAGTGTCGGATAGGACAAAGGCAACATTCAGATTCATCTGTGTTAATTGGCAATGAGATCATCATTTAATGTCAGCTTGACTCAGTTGGTAACCTTTTCATCCAAGGGGCAGAAGATTATGGATTTAAACCCTCTCCCGTCTTGAGCAAACAATCTGGGCTGATACTTTGGTTTACAAAATTTAGAGTAAATGTTCCCCTTCCCCTGCTAAGACTCAAATATCTGTTAGGTAAGGGCATCAAGGGATTATGGAGCAACGGCAGGTAAATGCAGCTGAGGTACAGGTCAGCTGTGATTTAACTGAATAGTGGAACAGGCTCGCAATGCTAAATGGCCTACTCCTGTTCCTGTTCAGCGTTTTAAATGTAGGAAAACATTCCAAGGCGCTTTACAGACATACAAATCAGGCAGAAATGCTACAAATCTTAAAACAGAAAATACTGGAACAAACTGTTAGAATGTGCTTTTTCTTGAATTCAACTTTACTGTTGGCCCATGACAAAGCTGCTGATAAAGAAATAATTTTGAAAAAAATTTGTTCCTGGGATGTGGGCATCGTCAGCAAGGCCGGCATTTATTGCCCATCCCTAATTGCCCTTGAGAAAGTGGTGGTGAGCCACCTTCTTGAACCGCTGCAGTCCGTGTGGTGAATGTACTCCCACAGTGCTGTTAGGGAGGGAATTCCAGGATTGTGACCCTGCGACGACAAAGAAACGGCCGATATATTTCCAAGTCGGGATGGTGTGTGATTTTGAGGGGAATGTGGAGGTGATTTCGATGCTCTTGTCCTTCTAGGCGGTAGAGGTCATGGGTTTGGGAGGTGCTGCCGAAGAAGCCTTGGCGAGTTGCTGCAGTGCATCCTGTAGATGGTGCACACTGCAGCCACGGTGCGCCGGTGGTGGAGGGAGTGAATGTTGAAGGTGATGGATGGGGTGCCAATATGAATTTATAAAGCGTCTTTCACAACCACAGGACATTACAACCAACAAAGTACTTTTGAAGTGAAGTCGCTGTTGTGATGTAGGAAATCATTATCATAGGCAGTCCCTCAAAATGAGGATGACTTGCTTCCACACCAAAAAAGGATAAGTTCACAGGTGTTCCAATGAAGGAACTAAAATTCCAGGTCCTGAACTACATCCTGAAGGGTGGAAGATGCCTGTGCGTGGATTTTTTTTAACGTGCGGTGGCCGTTGCACACCAGCCACCACACGGGCTTGACAGAGCTAGGCCTTGGTCCAGTGGCAAGGATTAACCAGGACGACTGGAGACCTGCTCTGCTGCACGGACCTAGTGCGCCCACATATCGCACAGTGTGGGCTGGGCCATGTTGCTCCTGGGCCCCTGACCCCGAACTCACGCCTCTCCCGGGCCCCGGTCACATCCCTCCACAATCTCTCGCCGCTCCTTCGCCCCGATCTCGCCGTTCCTGCTATGTTTGCCCACGCTCCAATCACCGACCTGGACCTTGACGACGTCGCTCTTTGCTGCCATCGCAGCTCGTGCTTCTCCCTGAAGTGGCATGACTCCACGCTGCTCCCAGGCCACTGCTCGCCGCTCCTTTTATGGCCCCGACCTGCCACTGGTATTCTCACGCAGATCGAGGCCTCCACGCTGCAGGAAATATATGCGGGCTAACTGGAATCCTGCATCACTTTTATATTTTACTAAATGTCCTAACAGTCTTAGCCTTTCACAGGAACAACGCACACCACTGACCTCCAAGTCAACAATCATTTTTTTCACCAGAAAGTGATAGCCATCATCGTCATCTATGTAGGACTGGCCTTTTGTGGAGATCCACGACAGCCTTTGATGCATCCTGATGACCCTCCGTGCACAGTCTCGCCACAGCCTGCATACCCTGAAACACAAATATTAAATGCTGAAATACGGTGTACGGCGGAATTAGTATTAAGAGGTCAGTACAGGCAAGAGATTTGTTACTGAACGGAAACTGGCTTTATTACTGCCTCTAGGATTTTGTATCCCGAATGGTGGAGATCAGACGACGTGACAAACAGCAAGTGTAGAAATCTGCACACTGCGCCAAGATTGCCCTAGAGATCAGAATGGAAAAAAATGACAGGCATTCTATTTCAAGCATCGTTTCCTCAAATAACAGGTTTCTGGCAAAATGAGCAAAACTTGTAGCGAGTTGAACAAATATTAGTGTTATCAATCCCAAATGAATGCTGCACTCCTAACACTCCAATGTTTAATGGGCTAGTACAGCACAGTGTGTGGTAACAGGCAATAAAGAGAAGGGCCCCAAATATGGTCCCTGATCTCAACCAGCTCTTGACTAGAGAAGGGTGGCGGAGAGTCTCAAATGATTCAAGTACAAAGTCATCCAGATTTGGTGCAGTTTTTTTTCCTGGCATGAAGACACAGAAACTTTGACACCTTCAACTGCGACGGTCTGTGGAATGTCCTCCTCTGTTTCGGATGCCCCCAAAAGTTCGTCACATGCAGGCCATGAGCCTTACCAACAGATTCATCACAGACCCAATCCACGTCTGGACCGGGGTCAAACAGGGCTGCGGCATCGCCCCAACCCTCTTCTCAATCTTTCTCGCCGGCATGCTCCATCTCGCAGTCAGCAAGCTCCCCGCTGGAGTGGAACTAAACTACAGAAGCAGTGGGAACCTGTTCAACCTGCGCCGTCTCCAGGCCAGATCCAAGACTACCCCAACCTCCGTCGTCGAGCTACAGTACGCGGACGACGCCTGCGTCTGCGCGCATACAGAGACTGAACTCCAGGACATAGCCGACGTATTTACTGAGGCGTACGAAAGCATGGGCCTTAGGCTAAACATCCATAAGACAAAGGTCCTCCACCAGCCTGACCTCACCGCACAGCACTGTCCCCCAGTCATCAAGATCCACGGCGCAGCCCTGGACACCGTGGACCACATCCCATATCTCGGGAGCCTCCTATCAACAAGAGCAGGCATCGACAACGAGATCCAACACCGCCTCCAGTGTGCCAGTGCAGCCTTCGGCCACCTGAGGAAAAGAGTGTTTGAAGACCAGACCCTCAAAACTGCCACCAAGCTCATGGTCTATAGGGCTGTAGATACCCGCCCTCCTGTATGGCTCAGAGACATGCACCATGTACAGCAGACACCACAAGTCGCTGGAGAAATATCACCAACGATGTCTCCGCAAGATCCTACAAATTCCCTGGGAGGACAGACGCACCAACATCAGCGTCCTCGGCCAGGCCAACATCCCTAGCATCGAAGCACTGACCACACTCGATCAGCTCCGCTGGGCAGGCCACATAGTCCGCATGCCAGACACGAGACTCCCAAAGCAAGCGCTCTACTCGAAGTTCCTTCGCGGCAAACAAGCCAAAGGTGGGCAGCGGAAACGTTACAAGGACACCCTCAAAGCCTCCCTGATAAAGTGTGACATCCCCACTGACACCTGGGAGTCCCTGGCCCAAGACAGCCCTAAGTGGAGGAAGTGCGTCCGAGAGGGCGCTGAGCACCTCGAGTCTCAACACCGAGAGCATGCAGAAACCAAGCGCAGGCAGCGGAAAAAGCGTGCGGCAAACCAGTCCCACCCACCCCTTCCCTCAACGACTATCTGTCCCACCTGTGACAGGGACTGTGACTCTCGTATTGGACTGTTCCGCCACCAAAGAACTCACTTCAGGAGTGGAAGCAAGTCTTCCTCAATTCCGAGGGACTGCCTATGATGATGACAGCACAGTGTGTGGTAACAGGCAATAAAGAGAAGGGCCCCAAATATGGCCCCTGATCTCAACCAGCTCTTGACTAGGGAAGGGTGGCGGAGAGTCTCAAATGATTCAAGTACAGAGTCATCTAGATTTGATGGTGTTTTTTTTCCTGGCATGAAGGCACAGCAACCAAGAACTAACCATCAGTACCCGTCAACTTACCCCATCAAGGGCACGGTAGCATAGTGGTTATGTTACTGGACTAGTAATCCAGAGTTCTGGATTGATAATCCAGAGTTCTGGATTGATAATCCAGAGACACAAGTTCAAATCCCACCACGGCAGCTGGGGAATTAAAATTCAGCTAATTAAATAAATCTGGAATAGAAACATAGAAAATAGGTGCAGGAATAGGCCATTCAGCCCTTCTAGCCTGCACCACCATTCAATGAGTTCATGGTGGAACATGCAACTTCAGTACTCCATTCCTGCTTTCTCGCCATACACCTTGATCTAACTCCTTTTTGAATATATTTAGTGAATTGGCCTCAACAACTTTCTGTGGTAGAGAATTCCACAGGTTCACCACTCTCTGGGTGAAGAAGTTTCTCCTCATCTCGGTCCTAAATGGCTTACCCCTTATCCTTAGACTGTGACCCCCTGGTTCTGGACTTCCCCAACATTGGGAACATTCTTCCTGCATCTAACCTGTCTAAACCCATCAGAATTTTACATGTTTCTATGAGATCCCCTCTCATTCTTCTGAACTCCAGTGAATACAAGCCCAGTTGATCCAGTCTTTCTTGATAGGTCAGTCCTGCCATCCTGGGAATCAGTCTGGTGAACCTTCGCTGCACTCCCTCAATAGCAAGAATGTCCTTCCTCAGGTTAGGAGACCAAAACTGTACACAATACTCCAGGTGTGGCCTCACCAAGGCCCTGTACAACTGTAGCAACACCTCCCTGCCCTTGTACTCAAATCCACTCGCTATGAAGGCCAACATGCCATTTGCTTTCTTAACCGCTTGCTGTACCTGCATGCCAGCCTTCAATGACTGATGTACCATGACACCCAGGTCTCGTTGCACCTCCCCTTTTCCTAATCTGTCACCATTCAGATAATAGTCTGTCTCTCTGTTTTTACCACCAAAGTGGATAACCTCACATTTATCCACATTATACTTCATCTGCCACGCATTTGCCCACTCACCTAACCTATCCAAGTCGCTCTGCAGCCTCATAGCATCCTCCTCGCAGCTCACACTGCCACCCAACTTAGTGTCATCCGCAAATTTGGAGATACTACATTTAATCCCCTCGTCTACATCATTAATGTACAGTGTAAACAGCTGGGGCCCCAGCACAGAACCTTGCGGTACCCCACTAGTCACTGCCTGCCATTCTGAAAAGTCCCCATTTACTCCTACTCTTTGCTTCCTGTCTGACAACCAGTTCTCAATCCATGTCAGCACACTACCCCCAATCCCATGTGCTTTAACTTTGCACATTAATCTCTTGTGTGGGACCTTGTCGAAAGCTTTCTGAAAGTCCAAATATACCACATCAACTGGTTCTCCCTTGTCCACTCTACTGGAAACATCCTCAAAAAATTCCAGAAGATTTGTCAAGCATGATTTCCCTTGACAAATCTTCTGGAATTCAAAGCTAGTATCAGTAATGGTGATCATGAATCTACTGGATTCTTGTAAAAACTCAACTGGTTCACTAATGTCCTTTAGGGAAGGAAATCTGCTGCCCTTACCCAGTCTGGCCTACATGTGACTCCAGACCCACAGCAATATGGTTGACTCTGAAATGGCCCAGCGAGCCACTCTGTTGTACCAAACTGCTGCTGTGGCAGCTCACCACCACTTTCACAGGGGCAATTAGGGATGGGCAATAAATGCCGGCCTTGCCAGTGATGACCACATCCCAGGAACAAATTTTTTTTTTTTTTAAATCATAGAAGTGTCAACATCGAGGGGAATACTGATCTTGAGTACCAAACATTTGTACTGAGGGTCATACTCCTCCAGCAATGTGATTTTTAATTTGTTGGCAGAAAAGCTTACCCCAGCAATGGCACAAACCAAAGAGTAAGTTGACAAACCTGGTGAAAGAGCCTTTGCAGCAATTCCTTTCTTTTGCCGGCAATGGCACTTCACCCTGTGAAACTACCTCCCACTCAGGCTGACTGTGTCTCCAAGTGTACTGAAGGCAGATTGCTATGCAACAGGAATACAAATTGAAAACTTCAGCACCCGAAAAGAGAGATACAGATTAATAGTTTGGGATGGGGTCTGTCTGATGTTGGGCCTCCCAGCCATGACTGGGAACAGTGAGACACAGGGAATTGGGGAGTAACATGGGGAAATAGGGAGATATGGGACCATATGGGAAGCAGTGAGACAAGGGGTATACAGAGGTGGGGGTTGGCGGGGGGGGCGTGGGGCAACATGACGAGAGAGCATCAGAGACCAATAAGATAGATGGTTGGGGCAACTACAGTCAGACATGAGCCAATGATAGGTGGAATGCTTGCAGCAAGAAAGGATTTTGAGAGACGGGGTATGGGGGGGCGGGGTGCAATGACAATAAGAGGACATAGAGCAGCATCAGGTTTTTAGTAACACAAGAGGACATGGGACAGTGGGACAATGGATGGCAGGACAACATGGGGTACGTAGGCACCATCAAAAGAGGTGCAATGACTGAGATGCAAACACACCCAAGTCAAAAGAGGACCTATTGCTGACCAGGACGTAGAACACATAACAGCGCATGAGCAGAGGTTAAGTTGCCATGGGAACAATAGAACACATAAGAGGACAGTGAGAAATGAGTCATATGAGGCAAAGACCAGCACGATGCAGAGAAAGAAGTTTACATCCTACATCCCATGGGCAGTGCCTAATATATATATACATAAATATATATATACACATACATACAGGTGTGTGCTTATGCCCTGCAGATAAAATGTCTCAGCACGATATGAAGAGCATGGGAAGTTCTCAAAACGGTTTGGTTATTTACTGTTTGTTGGATCTTGCTGTGCGTAAATTGGCTGCAGCATTTGGCTACATGACAACAGTAACTTCGCTTGCAAAGTAACTCATCGCTGTGAGCTGCTTTGGGGCTCTGGAGGATGAGAGAGGCGCTATATCAATGCAAGGCCTTTCTTCTTTTTCTCTTTCTGTCTACCTCCATTGTATAAGCATTTATCAGTGGATTGACAGCATTTAATCCACTGATACTCCTCCTGGACTCTGGCCTCATCCTCCAGAGGGAATGGGGGCTCTGACCCCTGAGTTGGGAGGGTGGGGGGTCAGAGGGGTGTATGCCAGGCTGAGGAGGGGGAGGGGGGGCTGGGTGCCCAGGGGAGAGGGCAGTAGCCAGGGGTGGGCCAAAGGCAGCTACCGGGGGGGGGGGGGGGGGGGGTTGTTCCAGGGGAGGGGGCGGGTTGCCAGGGCGGGTAGCCAGGGGGAGGGGCTGGTTGCTGGGGAGAGTTGCCAGGGGAGAGGCCTGTTTGCCAGGGGAGGGGGCTGGTTGCCAGGGGAGGGGGACTAGTTGCTGGGGCGGGTTGCCAGGGGAGGGGGCTGGTTGGCAGTGAGGGGTGATGGTTGTCAGGGGATGGGGCGGGTTGCCAGGGGAGGGGTGATGGTTACCGGGGATGGTTGCCAGGGGAGGGGGATGGTTGCTAGGGGAGGGGGACTAGTTGCTGGGGCGGGTTGCCAGGGGAGGGGGCTGGTTGCCAGGGGAGGGGTGATGGTTACCGGGGATGGTTGCCAGGGGATGGGGCGGGTTGCCTGGGGGAGGGGGATGGTTGCCAGGGGCGGTTACCTGGCGCTCCTGTGCAGCGATTTAGTGGGCAGGAAGGTGAGGATGCGCTCCACCACCTCGGCCACGTTGCTGAGCACCGAGCTGCCGCTCCTCAGGTGGGCGATGTCCATGGCGCGGTCCGGTGGTGCTCGGGCTCCGGGCCTGCGGGCCAGGGGGTCACGTGGCGGCTCCTGATGACGCAGGCGCGTTGGCTGCGGGGCGGTGACGTCAACCGCGAGGAGACTGCGCACGCGCGCTCAATTGGCGCATGCGCAGAGCGCACATCCAGAAGTGCCTGTTCCATGGAGCCAGTGCTGGGAGCTCACACAACACAAGGAATAGATGCAGGAGTAGGTCATTGGCCTCTCGAGCCTGCACCACCATTCAATATCATGGCTGATCATTCCCTCAGTACCCCTTTCCTGCTTTCTCTCCAAACCCCTGATCCCTTTAGCCGTAAGGGCCACATCTAACTCCCTTTTGAATATATCTAACAAACTGGCCTCAACAACTCTCTGCGGTAGGGAATTCCACAGGTTCACAATTCTCTGGGTGAAGAAGTTTCTCCTCATCTCGGTCCTAAATGGCTTACCCCTTATCCTTAGACTGTGACCCCTGGTTCTGGACTTCCCCAACATTGGGAACATTCTTCCTGCATCTAACCTGTCCTGTCCCATCAGAATTTATTGTTTCTATGAGATCCCCTCTCATCCTTCTAAACTTCAGTGAATAAAGGCCCAGTCGATCCAGTCTCTCCTCATATGTCAGTCCTGCCATCCCGGGAATCAGTCTGGTGAACCTTCGCTGCATTCCCTCAATAGCAAGAACGTCCTTCCTCAGATTAGGAGACCAAAACTGAACACAATATTCCAGGTGAGGCCTCACCAAGGCCCTGTACAACTGCAGTAAGACCTCCCTGCTCCTATACTCAAATCCCCTAGCTATGAAGGCCAACATACTATTTGCCTTCTTCACCTGCTGTACCTGCATGCCACCTTTCAATGACTGATGTACCATAACACCCAGGTCTCGTTGCATCTCCCCTTTTCCTAATCTGCTGCCATTCAGATAATATTCTGCCTTCGTGTTTTTGTCACCAAAGTGGATAACCTCACATTTATCCACATTATACTGCATCTGCCACACGTTTGCCCACTCACCTAACCTGTCCAAGTCACCCTGCAGTCTCTTAGCATCCTCCCCACAGCTCACACCGCCACCCAGCTTAGTGTCATCTGCAAACTTGGAGATATTACACTCAATTCCCTCATCCAAATCATTAATGTATATTGTAAATAGCTGGGGTCCCAGCACTGAGCCCTGCGGCACCCCACTCGTCACTGCCTGCCATTCTGAAAAGGACCCATTTATCCCGACTCTCTACTTCCCGTCTGCCAACCAGTTCTCTATCCACGTCAGTAAACTATCCCCAATACCATGTGCTTTAATTTTGCACACCAATCTCTTGTGTGGGACCTTGTCAAAAGCCTTTTGAAAGTCCAAATACACCACATCCACTGGTTCTCCCTTGTCCACTCTACCAGTTACATCCTCAAAAAATTCTAGAAGATTTGTCAAGCATGATTTCCCTTTCATAAATCCATGCTGACTTGGACCGATCCCGTCACTGCTTACCAAAAGCGCTGCTATTTCATCTTTAATAATTGATTCCAACATTTTCCCCAGTACCGATGTCAGGCTAACCAGTCTATAATTACCCGTTTTCTCTCTCCCTCCTTTCTTAAAAAGTGGTGTTACATTAGCTACCTTCCAGTCCATAGGAACTGATCCAGAGTCGATAGACTGTTGGAAAATGATCACCAATGCATCCACTATTTCTAGGGCCACTTCCTTAAGTACTCTGGAACATTCTTCCTGCCTGAGACTCAACATCCACAGCCCTCTGGGGCAGAGAATTCCAAAGATTCACAACCCTCTGGGCGAAGAAATTCCTCCTCATCTCAGCCAACCCCTTATCCTGAGACTGTGACCCCTGGTTCTAGACAGTTCAGCCCAAGGGAAACATCCTCCCGGCATCTACCCTGTCAAACCCACCTGGAATCTCTCATTTTTCTAAACTCCAGAGAGAGTACAGGCCCAACCTATTCAACCTCATTCTCTCCACATTCTCTCCATTGTAGTTAGTCCCAAAACCTCAGCCTAAACTAACTTTCCTACTGACAGCAATTTGTTTGCAGGCACCAAACAAACCTCCACTGCAGTCTATGATGACCGACAAATCCCCTGGGAGGACAGATGCACCAACATTAGCGTCCTCGACCAGGCCAACATCCCCAGCATCAAAGCACTGACCACACTCGACCAGCTCCGCTGGGCAGGCCACACTGTCCGCATGCCAGACACAAGACTCCCAAAGCAAGCGCTCTTCTCGGAACCCCTTCACGGGCAAACGAGCCAAAGGCGGGCAGAGGAAACGTTACAGGGACACCCTCAAAGCCTCCCTGATAAAGTGCAACATCCCCACTGACACCTGGGAGTCCCTGGCCAAAGACCGCCCTAAGTGGAGGAAATGCATCCGGGAGGGCGCTGAGCACCTTAAGTCTCATCACTGAGAGCATGCAGAAACCAAGCGCAGGCAGCGGAAAGAGCGTGCGGCAAACCAGTCCCACCCACCCCTTCCCTCAACGACTATCTGTCCCACCTGTGACAGGGGCTGTGGCTCTCGTATTGGAATGTTCAGCCATCAAAAACTCATTTCAGAAGTGGAAGCAAGTCTTCCTCGATTCCGAGGGACTGCCTACGATGATGATGGTACCTATGATGCCATAAATCTCACACGTGCACACCTCTCCCGTTGTGATCCAACATATTACAGGATGACATTAATAAACCTGCAGAATTGGCATATAATTGACAAATGAAGTTCAACACAGACAAATGTGAAGTGGCAGGTCGGGAGGCGGCCATGGGCAGCGTGGAGGCATACTACTTCAAGGTACAGCGCGAGCTGGTGCAGGAGGGCATCGGCTGTGAAGAGTGACACCATCAAGATCCAGGTGGGTGATTGGAGCGTGGGCAGATACAGCAGGAGCGGCAAGAGACTGTAGAGGGACGTGATCGGGGCCCAGGGGAGGTGCGAGTTAGGAGCCCAGGGGCAGCACAGGCCAGCGCACACTGCGATATGTGTGCGCACTAGGCCCGTGCAGCAGAGCTGGTCTCCAGTCGCCTTGATTAACCCTTGCCACTGGACCAAGACCTAACTCTGTCAAGCCTGTGTGGTGGCTGGTGTGCAACGACCACCCCACGTTAAAAAAAATCCACGCACAGGCATCTTCCACCCTTCAGGATGTAGTTCAGGTCCTTCATTGAAACACCTGTGAACTCGTCTTTTTTTTGTCGTGGAAGCAAGTCATCCTCGTTTCGAGGGACCGCCTATGATGATGATTACATTTTGGGAGGAAAAATAGGGAGGTCATTTATTACTTGGAGGGTGCGAGTCTGATGGGGTAGAGAAACAAGGGGATCTCAGAGTACAAATACACATATCACTAAAAGTTGCAACACAGGTTAACAAGGGCATAAAAAAGCAAACCAACCAAGGGTTTATTTCTAGAGGTATAGAATTAAACAGTAGGGAAGTTGTGCTAAACCTGTATCGAATCTTGGTTAGACCACACTTGGAGTACTGCGTACAGTTCTGGTCGCCATATTGTAAAAGGATATAGAGGAGAGGGTGCAGAGAAGATTTACAAGGATGATACCAGAAATACATATCAGGAAAGGATGAACAAGCTGCGTCTCTTGAAAAATGAAGGCTGAGGAGTGACCTAATAGAAAGAAAGAAAGACTTGGATTTATATAGTGTCTTTCACGACCACCGGACGTCTCAAAATGAGGAAAGACGGGAGAAGGCTCGATTGGAGCATAAACGCCGGCATGGGCTGGTTGGGCCGAACGGCCTGTTTCTGTGCCGTACATCCTGTGTAATCCTATATAATATTCAATTCCTAAATCCTTGTCCTTCTTTAGACCTCCCTTGGCCTTTGTTCCATTCTGCCTCTGCAAACCTCCTTCAGCCTTGCCTGTGCCACGTAGTCATCCAACTCTGACCTCTGATTTATATAGGATTACTTAGGATATACGACACGGAAACATTGGCCCCCGATTTCATGCCGGCCAGCTCGCTTCCTTCACCTCGAGCCTTTCCAGTGCCTTCCCGCTGCTCCGTGGCCCCCGATTTCGTGCCGGTCTAGGTCCGCTCCAAATCCCGCCCCTAGCCCAGGCTGAATGGCCTCCGATTTACTTACCTGTGCCGATTTCTTTAACTCTCCGCAAGGGCTTTCTCGGGAGGCCACATATGCTGGCCTAAGTAGAAATGGAGTAACTATCAGCTGGCCAAAGTTCCCTAAATGGCCAGAATTGGCGTAGGTGGCTGGTAACGCCCCCTTTTGAGAAAAAAAAACGTACCTAAAAAAAAACATAACTAACTGAGTTACGTTGGTGCAAATTGATTGGGGAAACTGGGGATTTTTAACTTAGGCCAGAAGAAGCAGCCTACTCCAAAAAAAAACGGTGCAAATACTGGGGAAAATTGAGCCCACAGATTCTATGATTCTATGTATGATCACATAGATGGATTTTGAGAAAGGCAGGAAGAGATGACTTGAGGCAGGATAGGGGTTTGGGAGATGGTTCATAGAATCCTAGACTCATGGAAATTTACAGCACAGAAGGAGGCCATTCGGCCCATCGTGCCTGTGCCAGTCAAAAAGAGCTATCCAGTCTCATCCCACTTTCCAGCTCGTGGTCCGTATCCTTGGATGTGCACTTAAAAAGCCGTGATCTACAGGGCTACGGACCAAGAGCTGGAAAGTGGGATTAGGCTGGGTAGCTCTTTTTCGTCCGACACGGACACGATGGGCCGAGTGGCCTCCTTTAGTGTCGTAATTTTCTCTGATTCTTGCTGCTTACGGCACTTCATGTGCACATCCAAGTACTTTTTAAATGTGGTGAGTGTTTCTGCCTCTACCACCCTTTCAGACCGTGAGTTCCAGACCCCCACCACCCTCTGGGTGAAAAAGTTCTCCTCAACCCCCCCTCCAATCCTTCTATAGGTTGAGTGTCTGAAATCCAGAGTTCCGAAACCCGGAATGTTCCGGAATCTGGACACCAGGCCGATCCGCGGCGGGGTCATCCGGAATCCGGAAAATGTTCCGGAATCCGGACATTTTTTTAAGCCGAATTAACCACTGAAAACGAATTTTAAAAATTAAAACTTTAACATACCTTTTTTGCAAGTCTTCAAAGCATGTTTCCAGATTTCGGATGCTCCATCTGTAACAATTACTTTTAAATCTATGCCCCTGGTTATTGACCTCTCGACTAGGGATGAGATTGTGTTGGGAAAAGTGGTGGAAGGAGAAACAAGGGATCCATGTCATGTCTGGCATAAGAACATAAGAAACAAGAGCAGGAAGTAGACCATACGGTCCCTCGAGCCTGCTCCGCCATTCAATAAGATCATGGCTGATCTAATCATGGACTCAGCTCCACTTCCCTGCCCGCTCCCCATAACCCCTTATCCCCTTATCGTTTAAGAACCTGTCCATTTCCGTCTCAAATTTATTCAATGTCCCAGCCGCCACAGCTCTCCGAGGCAGCGAATTCCTAAGATCCACAACCCTCTGAGAGAAGAAATTTCTCCTCATCTCTGTTCCACATGGGCAGAGCAGGTCTCCAGTCGTCCTGGTTAACCCTTGCCACTGGACCAAGACCTAGCTCTGTCAAGCCCCGTGTGGTGGCTGATGTGCAACGGCCACCACACGTTAAAAGAATCCACGCACAGGCATCTTCCACCCTTCAATCGGAGTTCAGGACTGGAATATCGGATGGGACACAGGTCCTTCCAATCCAGCCTATCTAGGCCCCTCATAATTCTATACACCCCAAATACGCCTCTCCTCAGCCTATTCTGTTCCAAACCAAAAAAAAAAGACGAGGGTTGAGACAGCTCAAATCGGTGGTACAGCGGAGGGAGGAGAGGATGCACAGGAGGACAGAGTTGGAGGACCAAGGGACTGTGGATTGGATATATCGCTGTAGGAGGTCACCGAGGTAGAGTGGGCTGAGGTTACGGAGGGAGCTGTGGACAAGAACAAGTAGTGACTAACTTGCTTTTTATTTTTAGCTGGGTAACACGGTGTTTTATAAACATACTTGTCTCAGCAGGTTTGCTACATTTAGTCTTTTCTGCTGATTTGATTTTTTCTATATCTACATAAGTGACTGAACAATAAATTTAATTATAGCAGAATTTATTTCACAATCTTGCAACACCAATATTGCTAAATGCAGAAAACGGCCGCTATATAGCCAGAATAAATGAACAGTGTAGAACATGCTGAAAATTGTTTTCAAACTTTATCGATTTCCCCCCCTGATAGTTCAGCGGGTTCAAGCAGTGAACAGCTGAGTGTAGAGACCAGGAGGGTCCCGGATTGGAGGTCAGGCAGTACTGTATTAGCTGATGTTAGACTGGGTTGGCGATAGGGCACTACAATTGGCCTAAGCACCCTGGTTTAGCGACTGGACGGTGAGCTCAGAACTTCCAATTCCGGATTGCCTTCCAGTGACCCCTCCCCACGGTAGAATGTGTGGATGTCCCGATGAGGACAGGATCAGTCACAGCTGCAGTGTTCCTCGAGAAAAATAGCCCGCCAACACTCCCGATCTAATCTCACACGTTAATGCCTACTTGGGCAGGGCATAAAAAGACCAGCAGCTCCTAAGTAGCTAGTGCCAGCCGTGGCTCAGTGAGCAGCACTCGTGCCTCTGAGTCATAAGAACATAAGAAATAGGAGCAGGAGTTGGCCATTCGGCCCCTCGAGCCTGCTCCGCCATTCAATACGATCATGGCTGATCCGATCAGGGACTCAGGTCCACTTCCCTACCCGCGCCTCATAACCCCTTATGAGGGGGCTTGACAAGGTGGATGCACAGAGGATGTTTCCGCTGATAGGGGAGACTAGAACTAGGGGGCATAATCTTAGAATAAGGGGCCGCCCATTTAAAACTGAGATGAGCAGGAATTTCTTCTCTTAGAGGGTTGTAAATCTGTGGAATTTGCTGCCTCAAAGAGCTGTGGAAGCTGGGACATTGAATGCATTTAAGACAGAGATAGACAGAGTCAGAAGGTTGTAGATTCAAGTCCCACTCCAGCGACTTAAGCACAAAAATCCAGGCTGACACTCCACTGCAGTACTGATGGAGTGCTGCACTGTCAGAGGTGCCATCCTTCAGCTGAGAGGTTTTGTGGCTCCAAGCTACGCTTGAAGATCGAAAGCTTGGAGGGTCCTGTCTCAGAGAGGTACAGCGGTCTCCTGGACAAGGTGAAAGAGAGACAGAGGCATGGTTTTCTCTAAGCTGCGTGGCCATGCAGTACTCTGCCGGTCCTGCACACCCCGGGGACTGGCTTTGGGCAGCACTCTCGCCTCTGAGTCAGAAGGTTGTGGGTTCAAGTCCCACTCCAGGAACTTGAGCACATAAATCTTGGCTGACACTCCCAGTGCAGTGCTGAGGGAGCACCGCACTGTCGGAGGTGACGTCTTTCGGATGAGACATTAAACCGAGGCCCCGTTGGCACTATTTTGAAGAAGAGCAGGGGAGTTATCCCCAGTGTCCTGGAGCCAATATTTATCCCTCAATCAACATGACAAAAAAAACTGATTATCTGGTCATTATCACATTGCTGTTTATGGGAGCTTGCTGTGCGCAAATTGGCTGCCGCGTTTCCCACATCAGTGGTTACACTTCCAAAAGTTCTTCATTAACTGCAAAGCACTTTGAGACGTTCGGTGGTCGTGAAAGAAGCTATATAAATACAAGTCTTTCTTTTTCCATGTATGTGTAAACCTGTAAAGTAATGCGTGCGCCGCCCAAAAATACCAGGGGCGAATATTGGACAGAGCTGTACCCTGCTAAGAATGCAGAACGCCTTCAGAAAAGGAGGAAGAAATGAAAAATCGCGTAAGAAAACCATAATTGCAGGCAATGAAATTACAGATAACCTTGACAACACAATGACTTTTCACTAAAAGTACAGATACAATTACTTGATGCCTGATCCTGCGTCTCATCAATCTGCAGGAAGCAGCTATTAAGATGAACTCTGGAGAACTAATTAGAAAGAATGCTGCTCCTGTGGAGAAAATTGTTCCCGTATATGATTTCCATTCATAATACATTTAAATTGATCTAATTACATTCACATCTCTCAGAATGGTAAAAGCTAATATGCAAATGAAAAATTAAATTTCATACCGGATTAAGCACTTAGTCAACCCTTATTATGCACGCTGTTTTATCCCTCATCTACTTTATTGGCTAGCAGGTCCACGCAAATCAGCCTTGATCTAATTGAATGGTGAAGCAGGCTCGAGGGGCTGAACTGCCTACTCCTGCTCCTAATGCTCCGAAACCTTCCACCATGTAGTGTCAGCTGTGGCTCAGTGGGTAACACTCTTGCCTCTGAGTCAGAAGGTTTATGTGGTTCAAATCCCACTCCAGGGACTTGAGTACAAAAAAACCTAGGTTGGCACTTCCAGTGCAATGCTGAGGAAGTGCTGCACTGTCGGAGGTGCTGTCTTTTGGATGAGATGTTAAACCAAGGTCCTGTCTGCTCTCTCAAGTGGATGTAAAAGATCCCATGGCATTATTTTGAAGAAGAGCAGGGGAGTTAGTGCTGGCCAATATTTATCCCTCAATCAACAAAACAAAAAAACAGGTTATCTGGTTGTTGTGTATGCAATAACTCAAAAGATTGAATACTGTAGACTCCGAAAGCTGCCTCTACTTTATTAGGGCCCGAAGTGATCACATTACAAGATGGCTGACCTTTTATACTTGCGCACAGCCCAATGACCTCTGACAGTGGCGCCACCTGGTGGTTAATAAAGGTGGACAATATCCCTCTTTAAGATATTAGTAACGGTCTTTTTACAAATTGAGATGGTCTGGGGCTTTCTGCTGGAGTTGAACGTCTCAGTTCAATTCCAGCCTTGGGCGAGCGTTCAGAGTCTGTTATGACTGGGACTGGGTAACCGATCTGATGGGAGTGGCTATGACCACATCAGGGATTGAAAGTCAAGATTCATTGACCATGTCAGGGATTGAAAGTGCAGATTTATTGATGACAGTGGAGTCCTCTGATGACTGAGGGTAGGTTGGTTGGTCACTGATTATGTCTTCTTCAGACTATTCCGGTTCATCCGTGTGCCGCAGCTTTATCTGATCAACATGTTTCCTGCATGTCTGCCCATTCTTGAGCTTGACGACAAACACTCTGTTACCCTCCTTGGCCGTGACAGTACCGGTGATCCATTTGGGACCTTGACCATAATTCAGTACATACACAGGATCATTGACAGAAATGTTGCATGACACAGTAGTGCAATCATGATACCCTTGCTGACTTTGTTGTGTGTGTAAGCACTCTAGTAATGACTCCATGAGGTAAGGTATTGTATTTGAACTGTGGTGACCGTAGTCCATTTATTGCAGCTCCTGGTACAGCATGGTGAGCTCCCTTTTATACCTGGTTACCTGTCATGTACAGGTGACCCCTGGATCTCCACCAGTTGCACCCTCTGGTGGTCCAAGCACAGTGTATACAGTGTGAAGATACATCCAGTAGTCTTATGTAACTGTACATTGGGTGTACAGGGAGTATACTTATATTATACATACACAACATCACTCACCCCTAGTGCCACTGGCCTTTGCATTGTGTGCTCTGGTCCTAGACTTGAGTGCCCTTGCACCTTGTCTATGCTTTGGCTTGGCTCTCTCCCTGTTGACCCCCAAGTCCTTATTGCCACAACATTGGGAGATGGTCAGCAGTGGACGGTTTGAGGTTGCAGTGGGGGTTGAGTGGGTTCTGGGTGTGATCCATATATGTCCATGGCTACATACATCCATCTTCCCCCCCCCATACATAGACCATTTGTGTGGCTCAACACCTGCATGTGCATACATGTACAGAAAGAATGAACAGAAAAAATATAGGATTAATTACATCACTGGTTGGGTTCTGCAGTAGTGGAACAAGTACATTTTACAGGTAAGGTACATACGTGGTATCACAGTCTTGCCCCTGGGTTGTGTAGGTGCAGGTGGGTGAGGACGTTAGTTCCAGAGTAACCGGACTGTGTCCCGGTTGTCTGATGGTGGCGCTGTGTCCCCTGCCAGCTGGGTGGGCTTGGATCGCTCACCTGGCTGAGTCTCGGGGCACTTGCCGTTGTGTAGTGGTGGGCAGAGCCACAGGAATGTGTGGCCTCCCTGTCCTCCTTTGAGGGTTGAGGTATCTCTTCGCTGTCCTTCAGCGATAGTGGGAGCCTGGTCATCCTAGGTCCCATTGGGAGAACTGGAGGGTGCTAGCCTCTTTCTCCCGGTACTGGCCCTGGTGGCCAGAGAGGTAGAGCCGATCAGGGGCAGGGTACCTGTAGTGGTGCCTTTGCCGTCCTCTGATCGCTGGCCCTGCAGCTGGTATGCTCCCTCTGTGTGTGGCCACGCTCCCTCTGGGGCATCACATTGGTCCCGGAGGTGCATGCTATATGGTCAGGTAGCTCGCTGGACCTGGGTGCTTCCAACGGGAGGTTGCCCTTGGTTTTGTCGGCATACATGTAGAACCCGGCATCGCAGATCATCACTTCATTTACTGCATTTACTGTCATAATACATTGGTTACGACCGCAATCATCTGACTTAACATGGTTAGTTACATTTACATATTTGCATTTGTCAATTACATCACTTACATATGTATCACCGGCATCGTTGTATGAAGAGTGGAACCCTTTAATTGTGATGGGTTGCCGGTCTCCATTAAGAGGGCCTTGAAATCTTTACCCCAATCCGGTTCGCTGCTCGGCATCACATGTTGCTCCATCAATGCTGCCCCTTGTGGTCTGGCCGCCGCCATCTTTACTTCAGGTGCTTCACCTCATGGTGCGGGCGCCATCTTCTTTCTCTCCATGAGGTAGGCTGCGGTGATCCTTTTCTCCCCAGGTTCTAACAAGGAAGCAGAGAAGTTGCCTTCTGCGCCGATTTTCTTCATCCGGAGTCCTGCTACTGGAGCCTGGAAGGTGAGATTGGGTCATTTCGGTTGGATCATCTCACCGTTGGGTTGAGCGGTCTGGGTCGTCTCCATGCAGTCGAGTTGGACGGCTGGGTTTTCAGATGCTGTGCTGGATCCAAATTCGGGGCCGCGGAGGACGTCGATCGCTGGAGGCTGGAGGTTTTCCCAGCTCCAACGGATTTGTTTCATCCATCTTCTTCCTAGCAGCATTGGACCATCACCAGCAATGATCCACAAAGGTAACTTGTGCATCGCACCGTCATGGGACACCTGGACATCCACGCTGCCAACGACTGGGATGTGTCGTTTGTGTAGGTGAGCAGCTTCACTTGGATCGGGATCATTTTAGGTTGTTTGATTGGATTGTCCTAAAGTTTCTCAAAGGCCGCCTGATTCATCAGTGACTGGCTCGCCACTGTGTCCACTTCCATCGTGACTGGAACATCATTGATTTCAACTTCCATTTTCATCGGAGAACTCTCGGTGGTGCAGGTAAACACTCCGTACACCTCATCGTGGGGCTGAGCTGCCTCATGGACTCTCTCTTCATCGTCATTGGAATCCAGATGATCGGCCAACTCTTCATCAACTTGGTGAGTACAAGTTCTCTTGCACATTCGCTGGAGGTGACCCTTTCTGCTACAGCCTTTGCAAGTATAGTCTTTGTAGTGGCACTGGTGGGCCCTGTGATTTCCTCCACAGCGCCAGCACAGAGTTGGCCGGTTGGCCCTATGTGGCGGACTCAGGGTTGCGGGACTCGGGGTTCTGTTCTCTCTTCCCTGAGAGAGACTGCTTGCAGCAGCCTTGCCTCAAAAAGGCACCAGTTGGTTCACAGTACTTGCCGGGTTAGCGTCCTGGGGGTGAGTCATCCGCTTGGAATCACAGGCTGAGGCCATGAATGCCTGGCTCACGTTAATTGCCTTCTGCAAGGTGACCATGGTGTCCGCAGAGAGCAGGCTGTGGAGAAGGCCCTCGTGGCCGATTCCAATAACGAAAGTGTCCCGCAGTGCTTCACTGAGGTGGTTGCCAAAATCACACGGTGCAGCCAATCGTCTGAGGTCTGCAGCATATTTTGCAATTTCTTGGCCTTCGGGCCGCCGGTGGATGTAGAACCGGTGTCTGGCTGTGAGGATGTTCTCTTTAGGTTTGAGCTGTTCCTGTATCATCGTTACGAGCTCCGTATATGTTTTGGTTGTTGTCTTCTCTGGGGCTAGCAAGTCCGTGATGAGGCCATAGACGGTGGGCCCACAACTGCTGAGCAGGATAGCTCTGCACTTATTAGCCAGCGAGGTCGGGACCCACCAGGTCGGTCACAATGAAAAGGTGTTCGAGCCTTTCCACAAAGGCCTCCCAATCTTCCCCATCGGCGAATTGTTGAAATGTGCCAAGGTTAGCCATTTTCGCGTGGAAATTCGTAATCTCGTCACCAGTTGTTGTGTCTGTAAGCACTCTAGTAATGACTCCATGACGCAAGGTATTGTACTTGAACTGTGGTGACCTTAGTCCATTTATTACAGCTCCTGAGTGAAGGTACAGCATACCTGGTTACTTGTCATGTACAGGTGACCCTGAGGTCTCCACCAGTTGCACCCTCTGGTGGTACAGGCATAGTGTATACAGTGTGAAGGTACATCCAGCAGTCTTATGTAACTGTACATTGAGTGTACAGGGAGTATACTTATATTATACATACACAACAGACTTTGATGTCTGTATTCGACATGATTATTGAAGTCGGGGTGGACAACAGAGAGCCTGGTCTTGAGACCTCTCTTCATCAATAGTTCAGCAGGGGGGACCCCGGTAAGTGTATGGGGTCTTGTCCTGTAGCTAAGCAATATGCGTAACAAGCGAGTTTGCAGTGAACCTTGAGTTATACGTTTCATACTCTGCTTGATGGTTTGGACAGCACGCTCTGCTTGTCCATTGGATGCGGGTTTGAATGGTGCTGACCTCACATGTTTGATACCATTGAGTTTCATGAACTCTTGAAACTCCATACTGGTGAAGCAAGATCCGTTGTCGTTTACAACGATTTCAGGTAGACCATGCGTAGCAAACATGACACCAAGGCTCTCAATGGTAGCTGTGGATGTGCTGGATGATATGATTGTACACTCTATCCACTTGGAATAAGCATCCAGCACAACTAAGAACATCTTTCCCAGGAAGGGACTTGCAAAGTCGATGTGGACTACAGTTTAGATGGTCAAGACCACAGACTCAGCGGCGATTCTGCTGGTGCTTTACTAAGCTGCATGCAAGTGTTGCACTGATGCACACATGACTCCAGATCAGAGTCAATTCCAGGCCACTATACATGAGACCTGGCAATGGCTTTCATCATGACAATACCAGGATGCGTGCTATGTAGATCATGCACAAATTTCTCTCTGCCTTTCTTAGGCATAACAACACGATTACCCCACAGTATACAATCTGATTGAATGGCTAGTTTGTCTTTGCGATGGATGTAAGGTTTGGTCTCCTCACACATTTGTTTGGGTATGGCAAACCAATCACCATTAAGGATACAGCATTTCACAACTGATAATATCGGGTCCTGGTTGATCCAGGTCTTAACTTGTTGGTGCATTTTCGCATGTTGGTTCGTTATCTTACTCATCGACAGTTGTTACGTCTCAAATAAAGCAACATGACTGAGTACTGTAGACTTGTGTAAGTGTGACCTGAGTCTCTTTATTCTGACTCCAGAGTGCCCGCACAGCATGGAAGGCCTATTTTATATACAGTGCTCCCAAGGGATTCTGGGATCCCTTGGGACTCCAACAGATGCGCCCTCTGGTGGCGGTAGAATGCTGGTTACAGGGTATTGTATACATAACAGTATATATCGATGATTTGGACTTGAGCCGTGACAAGGGTTCCCTTACTTTCAAAAGCATCCATGACTAACAGTAGGTCTGCCGGTTGTGGCGTTTCCACCTCCGGTGTGGGCAACGGCAGACGGCTCAATGCACCGGCACAATTCTCAGTGCCAGGTCTATGGCAAATGACATAATCATAGGCAGATAATGTCAGCGCCCACCTCTGGATGTGGGATGATGCATTGGTATTGATACCTTTGTTTTCCGAAAACAATGAAATGAGTGGCTTGTGATCTGTTTCCAGTTCAAACCGAAGACCAAACAGGTACTGGTGCATCTTTTTAACTCCATACACACAGGCTAGTGCTTCTTTTTCTACCATGCTGTAGGCTCTTTCTGCCTTTGACAAACTTTTTGAAGCATATGCAACATGTTGTAATTTGCTCGACTCATTAGCTTGTTGGGGCACGTAACCAACTCCATGTGACGAAGCATCACAGGCCAATACTACACGCTTATACGGATCATAATGTACCAGCAGCTTGTTAGTGCAAAGCAGATTAGTAGCTTTCTCAAAAGCTCTATCTTGAGACGCACCCCAAACCCAGTTGTCGCCTTTTCTTAGCAGCATGTGCAGTGGCTCTAGTAAGGTGCTCAATCTAGGTAAGAAATTACCGAAGTAGTTGAGTAGACCAAGGAACGAACGCAGCTCCGTCACATTCTGAGGCTTGGGTGCATATTTGATGGCCTTGGTTTTCGGGTCCGTAGGCCTGATACCGTCAGCAGCAATTTTCCTCCCCAGGAATTCGACTTCCGGTGCCATGAAGACACACTTCGAGCGTTTCAGTCTGAGTCCCACTTTGTCCAGATGATGTAGAACCTCTTCCAGGTTGTTCAGATGTTCAGCGGAGTCACGACCTGTATGTCATCTTGGAACACGACGGTTTTGGGGACGGACTTCAGTAGACTCTCCATGTTCCTCTGAAATATGGCTGCAGCCGAGCGAATTCCAAAAGGGCACCTGTTGTAGATAAACAGTCCTTTATGAGTGTTGATGTACATAAGTTTCTTCGATGTGTCGACCAGCTTCTGTGTCATGTAGGCCAACGTCAGATCCAGTTTTGTGAATGACTTCCCCCCCACCGGCTAGCGTTGCAAACAGGTCATCAGTCTTCGGTAACGGGTATTGATCCTGTTTTGAAACTCGGCTGATCGTAACCTTGTAGTCTCCACAAATCCTGACAGTGCCATCACTTTTCAACACGGGAACAATGAAGCTGGCCCATTCGTTAAATTCGACCGGTAATATAATCCCTTCACGCTGGAGTCTGTCCAGTTCGATTTCGACCTTCTCCCTCATCATGTACGGAACTGCCCGAGCTTTGTGATGGACGGATTTTGCACCTGAGTCCACGTGGATCTGCACCTTGGCTCCCATGAAATTGCCGATGCCTAGTTCAAACAGCGAGGGGAATTTGCTCAGCACTTGAGCCCATGGAGTATTCTCCTCCGACGACGACGCTTTGATCTCGTTCCAGTTCCATTTAATTTTTTCGAACCAGTTCCTGCCAAACAGCGTTGAACCAGTGCCTGGAACAATCCATAACGGTAAATCGTGAACCGCACCATCATACTGATTACTGCATTGCCAATCACCATTATGAGTTCTTTAGTGTACGTACGCAACTTGGCATTGACTGGCCTCAGCTTAGGCCTCACAGCCTTAGTATCCCACAGCCTGTCGAATATCCTCTGGCTCATTATTGATTGACTCGCACCCGTGTCCAATTCCATCAATACTGGCACACCATTAAGTTTTACATTAATCATTATCAGTTGGCTCTTTGTTAGGAACGAATGCAGTCCATACACTTCCTCCTCTGGTATCTCGGATTGCATGTCTGGATCCGCGCTAGACTGGTCATCATCCTCCACGTGGTGTGTCGCAGCACACTTGCTCAGTTGCGGACACATGCGCTGGAGATGCCCCACTCTCAAACAGCCTTTACAAATGTACTGTTTAAACTGACACTGATGATGCCGATGATTTCCCCCACAATGCCAACACGGTGATATCGGATTAATTCCTGTTGGCGGACTTTGAGCAGCCACAGGTTTCGCGTACGCAGTCGGGTAGGCCCTGCCATATGCAGCTCTGCCAAACGACGATACTATCTTGTTTACAGTACTTGCTGAGTTCCGATTTTTCAATGATATCTGCTTTAAGCTTTTGTCCGTCGTCATGCATGATTGGGCAATCGTGATGGCCTTGCTCAAATCCAGCGTCTCCGCCACCAGTAGCTTACGCAGAATCACCTCGTGGTTGATGCCGATTACAAAGAAGTCCCGCAGCATGTCTGCTTACGCAGTTTTGAACTTACACAGTCCAACTAGACATCTTAGGTCGGCAACGAATTCCAATACATCCTGGCCCTCAGAACGAACATGCATATAGAATCAATATCTTGAGATAATGATGCCTTTATCTGGTTTGTGATGGTCATGTACCAGAGCACACAATGTTTCATAGTCCTTGTCCATTGGACTTAAGGACGAGAGGAGATTCTTTATGAGTCCATAGATTTTCAGACCACAAACTGTGAGGAGGACCATCCGGTGACGAATTGCATCTTCCTCTTTCTCCATTTTGTTGGCCATGAAGTACTGGTTCAAACGGGCTACAAAGTCAGCTCAATCTTCTCCCTCCATGAATCGCTCCAGAATTCCAATTGTGCTCATTTTTGCATGTGAACGTTCTTGTTACCTTGTCGCCAAATGTTGTGTATGCAATAACTCAAGACTTAATACTGTAAACTCCGAACAGGTACAAACATGGCGCTACTTTATTAGGGCCCGAAGTGATCACATTACAAAGTGGCTGGCCTTTTATACCTGGGCTGCACACATGTGCACACAGCCCAATGACCTCTGACACTGGCGCCACCTGGTGGCTAGCAAATCCAAGCATACATACATGACACTGGTCATTATCACAATGTTGTGTGTGGGAATGTATTTGCTTGTATGCAAATTGGCTGCCGTGTTTCCCACATTACAACAGTGACTATACCCCAGAAGTAAAGCTGTAAAGAGCTTTGTGACGTCCGGTGGTCATGAAAGGTGCTATACGAATCCAAGTCTTTCTTTTTTCTTTTTTTGCTCCAAATACACCATTTTACACACTCTTCCTACTCACTGGGGTCAAATAAAAACTCATTGCACTGACAAGGAATTATCCGGGCCAGAGTGATCTCCTGGACTAGTTTTGATCGTAGAGGTGGGGGGGGATGGGCTGTCAGAGCGGTATTTCCCAGGTTTTTTCCCCCCAAAATTGGCCCTGGGTTCTAAATCTGTTTTTTTTGCTTCGCCCCAGAGATCACATGGTTTAGGGTAAGTTGCAATGTTCCCTTTACCCTACGTAAACTGGATGTAATCCAAAAAGCCGGCTGCCCGCATCCTAACCTTCACCAAGTCCCGCTCACCCATCACCCTCTGTGCTCGCTGACCTACATTGGCTCCCAGTTAAGCAACGCCTCCATTTCAAAATTCTCATCCTTGCTTTCAAATCCCTCCATGGCCTCGCCCCTCCCTATCTCTGTAATCTCCTCCAGCCCACAACCCTCTAAGATCTCTGCTCTCCTCTAATTCTGTCCCCTTTAGCATCCCTGATTATAATCGCTCAACCATTGGTGGCCCTGCCTTCTGTTGCCTGGGCCCCAAGCTCTGGAACTCCCTGCCTAAACCTCTCCGCCTCTCTACCTTTCTTTCCTCCTTCAAGACACTTCTTAACCAAACTTTTGGTCAACTGCCCTAATTTCTCCTTATGTGGATCAGTAGTCCTTTCATCATCATCATCATAGGCAGTTCCTCGGAATCAAGGAAGACTTGCTTCCACGCTTAAAAATTAGTCCTTAGGTGGCTGAACAGTCCACCTTCACGGCAAACGAGCCAAAGGTGGGCAGCGGAAACTCTACAAGGACACCCTCAAAGCCTCCCTGATAAAGTGCAACATCCCTACTGACACCTGGGAGTCCCTGGCCAAAGACTGCCCTAAGTGGAGGAAGAGCATCCGGGAGGGCGCTGAGCACCTCGAGTCTCATCGCCGAGAGCATGCAGAAACCAAGCGCAGGCAGCGGAAGGAGCGTGCGGCAAAAGAGCGTGTCCCACACACCCCTTCCCTCAACACCTATCTGTCCAACTTGTGACAGGGACTGTGGCTCTCATATTGGACTGTTCAGCCAACAAATAACTCACTTCAGGCGTGGAAGCAAGTCTTCCTCGATTCCGAGGGACTGCCTATGATGATGATGAAACACAGTCCCTGTCACACGTGCGACTCACTCACGGTTTTCCAGGATGACATAACCAAGGAATTCCACACTTCTCTCTGCTTCTCTTCCTCCTACAGGCTTTTAATACCCAAACGTGATGTCACTCAACCACTGTTTCTCGATCAACCTCATCTGCAGTGCAATACCGGGGGGAGTGCTGTGTTGTCAGAGGTGCCACTCTGTCAGGTGAAAAGTGAGACGCTGTCTGCTTGTTCGGGTGGTTCTGAAAGATCCCGCGGCACTATTCTATTAAAGGCAAAATAGATTTTCTGGCCAGTTATCTCATTGCTGTTTTGTGGGACCTTGCTGTGCCTGACCACAAAAAAAAACAGCACTTTTGTATCTACCTATCTATGTCCTGGGCCAACATTCATCCCTCAATCAACATCACATTGCTGTTTGTGGGAGCTTGCTGTGCACAAGTTGGCTGCTGCGATTCCCACATCACAACAGTGACTACACTCCAAAAAGTAATTCATTGGCTGTAAAGCTCTTTGAGACGTCCGGTGGTCGAGAAAGATGCTATATAAATGCAAGTCTTTCTGATCCGGTCCCGCCGATTGGGGAAGAGTTAAAATCGCCCCGAAAGGTCAGGATTCTAAAATTGATCCGCTGGAGTTGATAACCACGGGTGTGTAGGGGAGCTCCACATAGGAGAGGCAACTCTGAGCGATATGAACTGGAACTTGTTTATTAAATAAAGGTCACTCGCTCGAAAATTCCACACATAAATTAGGGCTGACATTTATAAATAATTTAGAAGTTATTTACATGAACTCGGCAAAAGGAAGTTATAGGCAAACGAGACATTGTTTCCATATGATATTCTTGCTTGTTAAGCAAACTATCCTGAACCCAACAATGCGCTGATTCCAGAAGCTGCCCCCCCCCCCAAAATTCAATGATACAGTGAGCACATTGGGGAAATCTCACCATTGGCCATATAGAAAAAGAAATGAAAGACTTGCATTTATATAGCACCTTTCACGACCACCGGACATCTCAAAGCACTTTACAGCCAATTAAGTACTTTAGGAATGTAGTCACTGTTGTAATGTGGGAAACACAACAGCCAATTTGCACACAGCAAGCTCCGACAAACAGCGATGTGATGATGACCAGATCATCTGTTTTTTTGTTATGTTGATTGAGGGATAAATATTGGCTAGGACACCATGGATAACTCCCCAGCTCTTCTTCGAAATAGTGCTGTGGGATCTTTTACGTCCACCCGAAGGAGCAGATGAGACCTCAGTTTAACGCCTCATCTGAAAGACGGCACCTCCGACAGTGCGGCAGTCTCCCAGCACTGCACTAGGCGTGTCAGCCTGAATTATGTGCTCAAGTCTCTGGAGTGTGACTTGAACCCACAACCTCCTCGCTCAGAGGCGAGCGTGCTGCCCACTGAGCCACTGGCTGACACGTATAGCCTCTTTCAGATACCCGCAATTGCCAATTCTGTCAACCAATAAACCTGTAAATTAACAAAAACCTTTCAAGGAACCTTAACAAGTCAAATTAAAATGCGATTTCCGGGTGTGATGACGCACTCTAGTCCCTCCGGCGCCCACCTCTCGCGGAAGGCCACGAGCGTACCGATGGACACACTGCATGCTCCATCTCCAGAGACACCCTGGTGCGAACGTAGCCACAGAAGAGAGGCAGGCAGCCGGGCCGAATGATCCCCTCTACCATCCGCTACCTGGACATGTTAATGGCCACCTAGGCCAGGCCCAGAAGCAGCCCTTGAGGAGGTCCTCCGACCTACCTGCGCCCCCCCACCCCCAGCGCCCCCAGACCGGATGCCCAAAGATCAGGAGCGTGGGACTGAAGTGGGACCAAAAATCCAGTCGCCCTTAATACTATGTGCATACAACAGAAACGATCCCACTGTACCTACCTTGTGCTAAACTGCACAGTGCTTTCATAAAATATATGTCTGTACTATAATCCGAAAGATAAATAGCAGAAACACACTGTACAAATACATCCAGATCCCAATTCAACATTGCTTCCAATTCAAGTATTCTGACCATCCATTTTATTTGCACTAAATTCCTATGTTTTTTTTTGCTATTTCAAATTATTGCAGAATTCATTTTTTTTTAGTGCAAAGACGACTGAATTAGGAGGAGAAACTGTTTCATATTAAAACTCCCCCTCCCCCTCTCCCCCACCATAAAAAGGCTGAGAATCTGATTAAGGTGCAGATGTACATTTACTTTATAACTATGTCTGGTCCTCAGAACGTGACTAGCAATGCATGCCAGAAAAAAGCCTCTTTTCAGTAACAAATCACTTTTTTAAAAAGTTTTTTTGAAACCCCTAACCCCCACCCGCTCCTCCCCACACTACCCCTTTCCCGACTGCTAAAAGCGGTCATGGTGTAGGGCGATTTACTCTGAATTCGGTCACTTTGCATTTCAATAGGAGAGGGGATGGGGAGGGGGGAGAACGGGACGCTGTAAGGCTGTTAAATAGGGAGGGGCCCCCCTATTGCAAAATACACGGCGACTAGGCTCCATTGAGAACACGCAAGGCGTGAACAATTTTCACTGGCGTCAAATGGGCGGACAAGCACATCACCCACAAAGGGAATGAAACGGGCCAGAAAATGCTATTCACTGCCTAGAGGTGGGGGGGGGTTAACGGAGGATGGGTGGGGATACGAAAAAAAATCTCTGCTAAGACCTTGCAGTTTCTAAACAATCCCCTAGCCCATGTTTGAGTGCAGAAAGAACTTTTGCAAGTCTCCAAAGCCTAGGAATTGATACAGTGACATCAGTATATTCTTTTTGCGGGGTAAAGTGGGGTTGGGACATGTCAGATTAAAATGAGAATTGCACATGGGAGGGACAGAATCACAGCATTCTCCTTTTTGCTGTACAGCAGGCTGGAGTGCTATGTCTGGCTCCCCCTAGTGTTTTCAAACTCCCCCCACCCCCCCACCCCCCAAAGTTCAGACCACACATGTAGCGTTTTCATAAATTTATATAAACATTTGATCCAGTATGTGACGTGCGGGGCTGCCAAAAAAAATTGGGTTGGTATGGAAACGAATCCCAATCCTAAAAAAAAAATCAACCAATCCCATTCAAGATGGGGAAAAAAATTAGATTTTTTCTCTCTCTCTTTCCCCTCACTCCCCCCGGTTTGGGGAGAGAGGGGGAAAGTTGGAGAGAGTTGAGTATTTTTTTAAAGACAGAGAGAGAGAGATGCTAAATCAAGCGTGAAGGGGAACAGTTGGACAAAGCTACAGGTACTATAGAGAGAGAGGGAGAAGTGCATTTGCATCTCTTTAAAAAATCGCGGCAAAGCCAATTTCTGCTTACGGTCTGAGGACAAAGGAGAGAGAGGGGTGTTGGGGAGGAGAGAGAGAGAATAACTTCAGCTGGTAGGTCGCTTGCTGAACCGACACTGCGGATAGTCCCTGCCCCAAGGACGCACAGTCAAGAATTTACCGAGAAAAACGTATTTTTGCTGTTGTTGCTGCTGCTGTGTTAGTGCGCGGGGCTGATGCCCAAACTTTAAAGCCGGCGGAGAAAGTTTGTGCAACTAAAACAGGTTGTTATGCAACTGAGTTCTGCAACGCGAGAGTGTGGCGGCAGATTGGAAAACTTTGGCCAGGATGTATGCGAGGCGCTGGCTGTGAGCGAGGGATGTGGATAGTCCTGCGAGGTTTCGCCCTAGAGAATGCACTTGGGCTGGTATTCCTTGACCATTCTGGCTGGCCTGTGCCGGGTGGCCGGGGCGCCGCAGCCCGTGTGCTGGCAGGCGTTGCTGCGATGCCAGGAAGAGCGAGAGTGCAAGTGGGCGTACAGCCAGTACAGCGCGGCGTGCGAGCCCTTTTCCAGGGGGTTGAGGCGGCGTTGCCCCAGCCACTGCATCGGAGCGCTGGTGCAACTCAACCAGACCCGCAGCGGGCCGGACCTGGAGAGCTGCGACTGCGGCCGCGACCCGCAGTGCGTGCGGGCCAAACGGGCCATCGAGCCGTGCCTGCCCCGGCGCTACCAGGGCGGCTCGGCCGCCGGGCTGGGCTGCACCGAAGCCCGCCAGCGCTGCGAGCAAGAGGCGGCGTGTCACGGGGCGCTGAAGGACTACCTGTCCGGCTGCGGGCAGCTCTTCAACGGCCGCCGCTGCACCCCCGCCTGCAAGGGTACCATCCACCGGCTGCTGGCCATCCCCAGTGGGATCGTGCTCAACACCTGCATCTGCGACGGGGTGGAGAGGCCCTTCTGCGAGGTGGTGAAGGAGAACATGGACAGGTTCTGCTCGCTGGGCGGACACTCGCCCTTCACCGCCAGCCCGGACTCGGAGGACAATTACGAATACGACGATTACGAGATTAACAGGACGGATTTAAGGTCAGAAACTGCAGAAGAAATCGACGCGCCGCTGGACACTTCTCCAGCACTGGTAGCCCACGCGTGCTGTCCTCTCCTCCTCCTGGCCTTGTGGTTCCTGTAATACTTTGTGCAAACAATTATTTGCAGGTTTGTTTGTTTTACTTTGTCAATCTCTCTCTCCTCACTCTCTCTGTTACCATTCCCTCCCCCCTCTCGCTCTCTCTCCAGCGTGTTTACAAACACTAACACTTCAACTGGGACGCGTCATGCGATCATTGAGATCAAATTAACTCGAGTTACAATTTCAGTCTCATAACTTCCTCCCCCACCCTCACAGGTGGATCGATTTAAAATATATATATATATATATAAAAGCACACAGACACAAAACAGGACGTATGTAAATTACTCATCCAGCAATCTTAGAACTTGTCTCGATGCAAACTTAATAAAACGACAAATTGTGTGTGCAAATGTTCAAAAGTCCAATTACTATTGACAATGGGAGCCACAATTGGGAAAAGTTGGTCCACTCTGCGTGTAGATTTGTAACTTTTCCAAGACTGTTTTTGTATAAAAGATTGAAACTTTTTGACACTATTTATGGTTTTGCAACTAATACGTTTTTGAAATAAATTCAGATTTGTTTTTTGCACGGTTTTGGTTTTTTTGCCTGTGTCTTCTCGGGGTGGACATTCCCAGTTCCGCGGCTCCAGCATCTCGCTCTCTCCCCTCCTCCCCTCCATTGGCCTGTCGTTAGACTGCACGTCTGACATTCCATCTTGGTTTGTGTCTTGACTTCCTCTGTGAAGACTCAGGCTACCGCGGTGTTCAGCTCTTGGAACAAAGCCCACGCTGCCTTGTCAGTGATTCCATCCCACCTCCACAGCCACTGTCTCGGGCTAAGCCAGTCTGTTCCCCCTCCCCCCTCCCCCCAAACTGGCCGCCTTGTTCCATCTTTTGGACTGTTTCACGACCCCATAATCTACTCCCATCACTAGGGCCCCATACTTTCAGTTCCTCAGCATTTCCCTCCTCCACCCTAGCCTCACCCTTTCTGTCACTGAGAAACCCTTGTCACCTTAATCTTAGTCACCTCAAGACTGGATGATACAACCCCTGCCCTCTATAAACCCCAAGTTGTCCAAAACTGTGTTGGAAAAAAAGAAAGACTTGCATTTATATAGCGCCTTTCACTATGTCCAAAGCGCTCATCATAGAATGGTTACAGCACGGAAGAAAGCCATTTGGCCTGTCGAGCCCATGCCGGCTCTCTGCAAGAGCACCTCAGCCAGTCCTACTCTCCCGCCCTTTCCCCGTAGCCCTGCTAATATTTTCTTTCAGTTACTTATCCAACACCCTTTTGAAAGTATTACAGCCAATGAAGCACTTTTTGGAGTGCAGCCACTGCTGTAATGTCGAAAACGTGGCAGCCAATTTGCGCACAGCAAGCTCCCACAAACAACAATGTGATAATGACCCAGATAATCTGTTTTTAACGATGTTGGTTGAGGGATGACTATTGGCCCCAGGACACCGGGGATAACACCCCTGCTCTTCTTCGATATAGTGTCGCAAGATCTTTTACTTCAACCTGAGAGAGCAGACAGGGCCTCGGTTTGATGTCTCATCCAAAAGACGGCACCTCCGACAGTGCACCACTCCCTCAGCACTGCACTGGAGTGTCAGCCTAGATTTATGTGCTCAAGTCTCTGGAATGGGATTTGAATCCACAACCTTCTGACTTGGAGGCTAGAGAGTGCTGCCCACTGAGCCACAGCTGACACATATTCTGTCCTGCCAAATCCAGCTCTCACCCTTCTCCCCTGCCCTCGTTGACCTAAATGGATCCCTATTCCTCAACACCTCAAATTTCAAATCCTTACATCCCTCTGGCTTTTTGCCCACCCAGCCACTGCAAGCTCCCCCAGTTTTTAAAAATTGTTCGTTCACGGGATGTGGGCGTCGCTGGCCAAGGCCGGCATTTATTGCCCATCCTTAATTGCCCCTTGAGAAGGTGGTGGTGAGCCGCCTTCTTGAACCGCTGCAGTCCGTGTGGTGAAGGTGCTCCCTCAGCGCTGTTGATGCGTCGTTGTCGTGTCCGAAGTCGATGCCAAGGTCGATGCTGGGGGTGTTCCGTTCGGTGTCCTAACCCCCGTTTCTTTGCCTCAGGACCCTTGTACATCCTTCCCCTATCATCATCTGTAGAGTTATCAACGGGTCTGACTCTGACTCTGTGCAGGTCCCTTCCAAAACCCTTCCACTGCTCCATCTCCTTAGCAAGAGGCTGATGGCCCATACTGGCAATTAAAATAAATAACAGGGGGGTGGGGGAGGGTAATGGATGGTGGGACAGGTTAGATGCAGGAAGAATGTTCCCGATGTTGGGGAAGTCCAGAACCAGGGGTCACAGTCTAAGGATAAGGGGTAAGCCATTTAGGACTGAGATGTGGCCCTTACGGCTAAGGGAATCAAGGGGTATGGAGAGAAAGCAGGAATGGGGTACTGAGGTGAATGATCAGCCATGATCTTATCGAATGGTGGTGCAGGCTCGAAGGGCCGAATGGCCTGCTCCTGCACCTATTTTCTATGTTTCTATAACACATCCTCAAACCCATCTCTTTCCCCGCTTAGTATTCCCCCTCCTTGGCTGGTCGTCCGTTTTCCACACCCTATCTCTGAAATACTTTGGAGTTACAAAAAATGTTAACTGAAATGTGAAGTTATTTAAAATAACCCTTTGTCGTTCAGCGTTTAAAATTCTCCAATCCCCCTCCCCCCCAAAAAAATAGTTGCTTGGATTCTAATATTTTTTCTTCTAATTCTTTTTTACATTGTGTTTTTCGGTTCATTATACACATATTCAAATAAACAAGCGCCGAGCCACGAGCGTTCAGGGTGTAGGGGTCTGCTGCAGCGCGATGCTATTTATTAAACAGCAGAGAGAAAGTTTACACTGGGAGAGTGGGACCATCTGGAGATAGTTGGTTTCCAGTGAACTCCCACCCCCTTCCCCTCCACCCCCGGGCGCCAGTGCCGGCAGTAACTGCAGGCAAGTTACATAAACAATCCGAAAGTGAAACATAGGACCTTGTGGAAAGAGAGCTTGGGGACGGGGAGGAGACAGACTGGAAATGGAGAGGGTTTGGGGGGGGGACTTTGTCCAGTATAAAACAAACAGCACACAGACTCAGTGACTGCATGACTGTCCGTGAACTTTAATGTGGGATTTATTAAAAAAAAACAAATCTCAGTTATTATTTCCCGGGAAGAAGAAGTGTTTTAAATTGACACAATGGACCATTCATTAATGCAGGACCTGTATCTTTCAATAGGACTGAATACTGCAGTGGGGGAGTGTGTGGGGGAGAGGCGGGTTGGAACAAGAGAGACTCCCTTGGCCAATTGAGAGAAAGGACTGCGTTCTTTGTGTCCCTCTGAAATTATATTCCAAGAACAATCTGTTTGCAATTACGTTTTACAGCCACATGCGTATGCATTAACCCAGCGTTCTTTTTGGTCTCGTCTCGTTTATGTCTCTGTATTAAAAAAAAAATGTGGCGCCGTTTACACGCCAGCCAGTGCGAGCTGCTGTTCAGCCACAATTTGGAAGTTTTAAACGCGCCCTTTAAAAGACACCGAAGACGTGTCTGTTTTAATACAGCGTGCTTACACCGTGATTAAATTACTGGCAGCCACACTGTTGGGACGTTCAATCCCTCGCCAACCCTAGAGGCATTCCATTTTCCGAAAAAGTTTTTTTTGCAACCGGAGGTAGCCAATCCAAAATTCTTTACAACATGCCGTTTTACTTTTGGGGTGAATTCCAGCCCCCCTCTCCAATCCGTCTGATTTCTTTCTTGTTGCAAAAATATTTAACATTAACTTGAGTTGTTCAACGTGACCACTGCTTAAAATCTTGGGGAGTTAAAATTTCCGCAGCCGGCTCCAAATAATCGGCGGCTTGCGTGGGTTTAATTATTTAAACTTAAAGAAAATAATCCCCTTGAATTTTGTTGATTTTCCAGGATTTTAAAACACCGGAGTTCTGCTGTATATTCCTCGCATTTTACGTGTTTTTTTAATGTTAAGACTTGTGAGATTTTCTCTATATATTTCGTTTTGGAAAGTTTGGTTATCTCTGTTTGGAAAATAATTTGGTTTAAAAAAATTGCTACCGGCGGATCCCCCCGACCGACGCATCATTGACGGAGACTGCTGAGCTCAAAGATTGAATTTTCCTTTTGCAACCGGAGGTAGCCAATCCAGAATTCTTTACAACATGCAGATTTGTGGATGTGCATTTTTGCCCCACCATCAGCGTTTAATATTCCGGGATTGTTAAAGTGGCAGGAAAATTGCATTTCAAAATACATCTTGTAAAAAAAAATAGAAGAAAATCCTAAACCAAACAGTCCAAAATTCTAGATTTATGTTATTTTACTAATTGTATAAAAAAAAAGACTTGCAGTTGTACAAAAGGAATTGAATTTCTGAAACTGACAACGGGAGGGAAAAGGAGTTAAATTAAAATAGACATCAGTACAGTGTTGGGGTCCAGAGAGTTCAGGTGAATGCAACAACTGGAACTGGGAACAACTGCACGTGTAAGATGTATCACAGATAGTCAAAGTGAATTTGGGATCAGTAACGTTGCCATCGACTCGGCGTGTCCAATCTAAACAGTTTTGGCTCTCCCGAGAAGTGTGGGAATTGATTAAACACTTCAAATGACTCACTTCAGATAATAGGTCAGACTATTTATAGGGGAGGGATACAGCCCATACAAATGTCAAGTGTCTCCTCGCTTTGTCATTCAGAGTGGCTTGGCTTGCTAGCGCCTGCTGGTCGACTTCCCTCCGGCAGCGGAGGATTCTGTATTCTGAGGGTCAAAACTCATTGTTTTGTGTGACAAAATGTTTCATTTTTGGGGGGACGGGGAGGGGGGTGGAGTCACACGTGCTTCGCATGTTGGTGGAACAACAGTATTTATATAGCGCCTTTAATGTAGTGAAACGTCCCAAGGCGCTTGGCAGGAGTGTTATGTGGCTCAGTGTCAAATTTTTAATCTCATAAATAGAAATTAGGGCAGGTGACCAAAAGCTTGGTCAAAGAGGTAGGTTTTAAGGAGCGTCTTGAGCAGGAAAGAGAGGTAGAGAGGCGGAGAGGTTTAGGAAGGGAGTTCCAGAGCTTGAGGCCCAGGCAACAGAAGGTACGGCCACCAATGGTGGAGCGATTATAATCAGGGATGCTCAGGAGGGCAGAATTTGAGCAGTGCAGACATCTCATGGGGGTTGTGGGGCTGGAGGGGATTACAGAGATAGGGAGGGGCCAGGGCCACGGAGGGATTTGTAAACAAGGATGAGAAGGAGGGGGTTTCTAATTGTTTACCCACCCTGATATATTGGGTGGGGAGAGCAGTACAGTTTATTTTTGGAAACCCCTTTTTCACAAGAGAAGGTCCTTAAAAAATAAACATGACCAACAGTGAAAGGGACCCAGCTTTAACTCCCCCCCCCCCCCCCAAATACTGCTAATATAAAACATCCAAAATAAATAAAAGGTGGAAACACACAAGGGCAGGTCCATCTGCACCTGTGAGGAGAATGTTTCTGGCTTTACAACTGAGAAATTAAAAAAAGACTTGCATTTATATAGCGCCTTTCATGACCTCAGGACGTCCCAAAATGAAGTACTTTTTTGGAGTGTAGTCACTGTTGTACTGTGGGAAACACAGCAGCCAATTTGTGCACAGCAAGATCCCACAAACAGCAATGTGATAATGACCAGATCATCTGTTTTTGTTATGTTGATTGAGGGATAAATATTGGCCCCAGGACTAACTCCCCTGCTCTTACTCGAAATAAATAGTGCCATGGGATCTTTTAGATCTACCTGAGAGAGCAGACGGGGCCTCAGTTTAACGTCTCATCTGAAAGACGGCACTTCCGACAGTGTTGTACTCAAGTCCCTGGAGTGGGACCTGAATCCACAACTTTCTGACTCAGAGGCGAGGGTGCTGCCCACTGAGCCACGGCTAACACACATAAGCAAGGGAGAAGCTAATTAATGGGATCAGAAAATATTCTGAGATGTTTTGATTAGAGTGGATAAAGAGAAAATGTTTCCACTGACAAGGAGGGACACTAACCAGGGGACACAGATTTAAGATGATGGGCAAAAGATCCAGAGGGGGAAGATAAGGAGAATTTATTTTTTAATTCAGCGAGTTGTTGTGATTGGGAACGCGCTGCCTGAAAAGGCGGTGGGAGCAGATTCAATGACTTTCAAAAGGGAGTTGGATAAATATTTGAAAAGGAAACATTTGTAGGGCTGTGGGGAAAGGGCGGGGCAATGTTCTCTTTAAGCTGCGTGGCCGGACTGAAGGTCCCGCACAGCCTGCTCACCGGCTTTTAAATGGAAGCAAAATGCGCATGCACGATAATTTGAATGGGCCAGTTAAAGGGGCCATGCACCCCCCCCCCCAAAAAAGAGCGGGAACATTGCAGGAGGACTAATTGGGTTGCTCCTTCAGTGAGACGGCACGATGGGCCGAATGGCCTCCTTCTGTGCCGTAAGATTCTCTCAAAAGAGGAGAGAGGGGAAAGCAAAAACAGCAGACGGACTAATAAAGGTCGGAAGTAGCGGAGTAGCAGCTGGAGGGCGAAACAGATAACCTGAGTCGAGTTGCAGAAGGCGTAAAGAAATAAAAGACGTTAATGAAACAAGTGATGCGGGAACGGCAGAGACTGCGGGAAGCTTGAAGGGAAAGACAGGAAAATGGGAGAGATGGAAAAGAAACGAGGGATCGGGTTCAAAATGAAACCAGAAGTTGCACTGTGTCCTGACAAACGTTCAGTTACCAACTCGAGGCTGACACTCCCAGTGCGGTGCTGAGGGAGCGCCGCACTGTCAGAGGTGCCGTCTTTCGGATGAGACGTTAAACCGAGGCCCCGTCTGCTCCCTCAGGTGGACGTAAAAGATCCCATGGATCTATTTCGAAGAACAGGGGAGTTATCCCCGGTGTCCTGGGCCAATATTTATCCCTCAATCAATGTAACAAAAAAACAGATTACCTGGTCATTATCACATTGCTGTTTGTGGGAGCTTGCTGTGCGCAAGTTGGCTGCCGCATTTCCCACATTACAACAGTACTTCATTGGCTGTAAAGCACTTTGAGACGTCCGGTGGTTGTGAAAGGCGCTATATAAATGCAAGTCTTCTTTCTTTCTGGTAGGACACATTCTTGGTGGATTCATCACACGACTCCCCCCCCCCCCAGCCTCCTACCGCCCCACCCAGTCACACTGTCTTTCTCCCAATCTCCAATATTTCTATAACTAATAAATAAAACTTTTCAAAGAAAATGAAAAAAAGACACAATTTTTTTACCCCTTTTATGTTTCTCCCTGGGCGTCCTTGTAATCAACCCTCAATTCCTGGAGACTCCAGGGAGATCCTGGAGAGGTGGCAACCCTATCTCTTCCCCTCCCCACCAACCGACCCATGTGCCTCCACAGATGCTGTGTCTTTTCAGATTGAATGTTTAAAATAAAAAAAGATATGTTTTTATACACTTTATCACTTAAAAGCCACAATGTGCAGACACTGAAAGACTATCCCAATAAATAACATTGTTAAAATTTGTTTTTTAAGCATGGCAAATTTTATATTTCAAAATGCAAGTCTTTTGCTAAGATTTTTCTTGTATGATTAAGATCAGAACAGAACGGTGACAGCACAGGAGAAGGCCATTCGGCCCATCGAGCCCGTGCCGGCTCTCTGCAAGAGCACCTCAGCCAGTCCCACTCCCCCGCCCTTTACCCATAGCTCTGCTAATCTTTATCCTTCAGGTATCCAATTCCCTTTTGAAAGCCACGATTGAGTCTGCCTCCACCAGCCTTTCAGGCCGTGCATTCCAGATCCTAACCACTTGCTGCCTAACAAAAGGTTTTTCCTCGCGTCGCCTTTGGTTCTTCGACAAAATGGAAAGATCTGCAGAATCGGCACTCTAAATAACTCAGCTGTATTCTGAAAGTCTTGTCTCTCAGACACCTCTCAGAGCGCTACACGTCTGTTTGAAGTGCCGTGATTTCCCCCCCCCCCTTGTAGGCAAACGGGGGCGGCCAACTTGTGCATAGCAAGATCCCAGGCCGGCGGCGAGACGAATGACTCCGTCGATCGGCTTTCGGTGGTGTTGGTTGGGAGAGAAATGTTGGTCAGGGCACGGGCCGACCTCTCTGAACGGGTGCCACAGGAATGGTTTAACATCGCACTGAAAAGTTAGCATTAAAGTCAAGGGTGACCCATGTATCTCATTTATTTTAAACGACGGTGTTTTGTTTTCCAAAATAAACCTACCCGACGATTCTTTTGGTAAGTAAACTGTCCAAGTGGCCACGCTGCATGTTCGTGTGTTCTCCCAGACGGTGGGGGGGGGGGGTGGACCAGCTATTCGACAAGGTAAGGCGTCACACTTAAAGCCAATCGCGTTTTCGGTTGAGGTGAAAGCAGGCAGCTGGCTCGTTCCACACTCCCCCCCCCCCCCCAATCCCTAAACCAAAGGGTACTGAGGCCAATTCTAGCAATACTGACTGCGGAGCACCATCGTGTAAGTGACCGCCCTACTGTATGGCACGGGGGTTGCCAACTCTGGTGGGAGGTGTCCCTGGAGGTTTCATCAGGTTACTTTTTGGCTCCGAGCGCCCCGCCCCCACGCTCCCGTCATTAGTCGGCTGACAAATCTATCCTGGTGGTCCCCCCCCCCCCAGCCAACTGGAAAGCAAACAAGCTCTTCGTTACCCGATTGCTTGATTGTTGACTGATAAGTCAAGCAGCACATTTCTCCATCTCCCATTATTTTCTCACTAACAAAAGTGGTTTAATGCCCCTGTGATTTTTCTCCCGGGTTTTGCTCACAGCAGTGTCCAGGAGATGTATCTTTAATTTCTGGAGATTCCAGGGCAATCCTGAGGGTTGGCAACCCTGGAATGCTTCAGTATCACACCAGGTAGTGTGCATACCATCTGAGATCCAGGTCGCTGATTGGAGCGTGGGCAGGTACAGCAGGAGCGGCGAGAGATTGTAGAGCGATGTGATCGGGGCCCTGGAGAGGCGTGAGTTCGGGGTCCAGAAGAGGCGAGGGCCCAGGGGCAACATGGGGCCAGCCCACACTGCGATATGTGTGCGCACTAGGTCCGTGCAGCAGAGCAGGTCTCCAGTCGTCCTGGTTAACCCTTGCCACTGGACCAAGACCTCGCTCTGTCAAGCCGTGTGGTGGCTGGTGTACAACGGCCACCGCACGTTAAAAAAATCCACGCACAGGCATCTTCCACCCTTCAGGATATAGTTCGGGATCTGGAATATTAGGTCTTTCATTGAAACACCTGTGAACTTTTTGGCGTGGAAGCAAGTCATCCTCGACTCGAGGGACTGCCTCTGATGATGATGAGCTAGTATTTGGAGCTCTTTTACTCGTTTGTTTTTAAACAGTACGAACTATACACCAAACAAAAAATGAAACTGTTTAGTTCTACACGGTGAATCTGACTGGTGCTTTTAAAATAAATAGGAAAATATTTTTTTCTGTGTATAAATGAACAACTTGCATTAATATAGCACCTTTCACGACCACCGGACATCTCAAAGCGTTTTACAGCCAATGAATTACTATTTTGCAGCGTAGTCGCTATTGTAATGCGGGAAACACGGCAGCCAATTTGTGCACAGCAAGCTCCCACAAACAGCGATATGATAATAACCAGATAATCTGATGTGCAAGGGATAAATATTGGCCCCAGGAAACCGGGGATAACGCCCCTGCTCTTCTTCAAAATAGTGCCGCGGGATCTTTTACGTCCACCCGAGAGAGCAGATGGGGCCTCTGTTTAACATCTCATCTGAAAGACGGCACCTCTGACAGTGTGGCGCTCCCTCAGCTCTGCACTGGGAGTGTCAGCCTGGATTTTGTACTGGAGTCTCTAGAATGGGACTTGAACCCACAACATTCCGACTCAGAGCCGAGTGTGCGGCCCACTGAGCCACGGCTGAAACGAGTAGCTTTCTCTACTACTGCAAACTTTAAAGAAGTTGTAAAAACATTCCACCTTCCCGACAGGCAGAGGGAAACAATCCAGTGTGGCTAGGAGCCTCGGCCGTTAAGCCGTAAAAAGGGGGCCACTCATTAGCATAAATCTACATATCTGTTGTAAAGCAGACATGGATGTCCATTACCCATCAACAAAGATACGAGCGACCTTTAGAAACAGCTTTCACTTTGTGTGTTTGGCAACAAGACTTGCATTTAAATAGCACCTAATCACCCGTTCAAACATCTCACTGTGCTTTCAAATGACTTCGAAATGCACTGCATGTCGATAGCCATTTTGTACGCACGGCAAGATTCCACAGGTGAGCAGTTAATCTGTTTTCAGGAGTGTTGGTTGAGGGGTGGGTTTCTACTCATACGAGGCCACTCAACCCCCCCCCCCCCATGTCATCAACAGCTTTCCTCACCGCCACCCCTCCTCCCCCATTCATTTTTCATTTTCAACTATGTATCCACCTTTGTATGTATCCACTTTTTTTTAAAGCTATGATGGATTCGGTTTCTTCCACTGTTCCTGGTAGAGCGGCGAGTGTTTTGTGGCGGAGGAGCGGTGAGGGATCGTGGTGGAGGGGCGGCGAATGTTTGTGGCGGAGGGGCAGCGAATGAGAGTACGGGGCTCAGAAGAGCCGAGGGCCCAGGGGCAGCACGGGCCAGCCCACACTGCGATATGTGTGCGCACTAGGTCCGTGCAGCAGAGCAGGTCTCCAGTCGTCCTGGTTCAACCCTTGCCATTGGACCAAGACCTAGCTCTGCCAAGCCCGTGCAGTGGCTGATGTGCAACGGTCACCACAAGTTAAAAAAATCCACGCACAGGCATCTTCCAACCCCTCAATTGGAATTCGGGACTGGAACATTGGGTCCTTCATTGAAACATCTGTGAACTCATGTGGAAGCAAGTCATCCTCGTTCGAGGGACCGTCTATGATGATGAGGATGATAGAGCAATCCGTGTCCTAGACACCGTATACGCAAAATAAATTATCCGTACCTTAATTGCTCTTTGCTGAACCCTGCTGGAAAGACTTGCATTTATATAGCACCTTTCACGTAGTAAATCGTCCCAAGGTGCTTCACAGCAGCGTTATCAGACAACATTTGACTCCGAGCCAGCCGAAGGAGGAATTAGGACAGGTAACCAAAAGCTTGGTCAGATGTAGGTTTTAAGAAGCATCTTGAAGGAGGGAGAGAGGCAGAGAGGCTTAAGAAAGTCTTGCATTTATATAGCACCTTTCATGATCACCGGACATCTCAAAGCGCTTTACAGCCAATGAAGTACTTTTGAAGTGTAGTCACTGTTGTAATGTGGGAAGCGCGGCAGCCAATTTGCGCACAGCAAGCTCCCACACACAGCAATGTGGTAACAACCAGAGAATTTTTTTTTTGTGATGTTGATTGAGGGATAAATATTGGTCCCAGGACACCGGGGATAACTCCCCTGCTCTTCTTCGAAATAGTGCCGTGGGATCTTTTACGTCTACCTGAGAGAGCAGACGGAATCTCTGTTTAATGTCGCATCCAAAAGATGGCATCCTCAGCCCTGCACTGGGAGCGTCAGGCTCGATTGTTTTTGTGTTCAATTCCCTGGAGTGGGACCTGAACCCACAACCTTCTGACTCAGAGGTGAAAGTGTTGCCCACTGAGCCACAGCAGACACATAAGGGAGGGATCTCCAGAGCTTGGAACCTAGGCAACTGAAGGCACGGCCCCGATAGTGGAGCCATTAAAACTGCTATCTGTAATTTAAAAGCAGCTTTAGAAATAAACTGCAACATGGGGCTAGAGAGAGAAAGAAACCTGAGCGGGGAGCTGGCTAGACAGGAGTGCCTGAGCCTGGCTTTGCATGGGAGCTCAATGAACACACACACGCACACACACATAAGAACATAAGAAATAGGAGCAGGCATAGGCCATATGGCCCCTCGAGCCTGCTCCGCCATTTAATACGATCATGGTTGATCCGATCATGGACTCAGCTCCACTTCCCTGCCCGCTCCCCATAACCCCTTATCGGTTAAGAAACTGTCTATCTCTGTCTTAAATGTATTCAATGTCCCGGCTTCCACAGCTCTCTGAGGCAACGAATTCCACAGATTTACAACCCTCAGGAAAATAAATTCCTCCTCATCCACACAGACATATATACACACACAAAACACACAAATACACACACACACACACACAAAGACACATATACAGATGAGACACAAATATACACAAACATACACACTCACACATACACACGCACACACGGACACACATAAGAAATAGGAGCAGGAGTAGGCCATATGGCCCCTCGAGCCTGCTCCACCATTTAATACGATCATGGCTGATCCGATCATGGACTCAAGTCCACTTCCCCGCCTGCTCCCCATAACCCCTTATTGGTTAAGAAACTGTCTATCTCTATATTAAATGTATTCAATGTCCCGGCTTCCACAGCTGTGAGGCAGCGAATTCCACAGATTTACATCCCTGAGGAAAATAAATTCCTCCTCATCCACACACACATGGACACACATATACAAACACAAAGACACATATATAAACGACACACATACACAAACACACGGACACGCACACACATATACACAAAACGCACACACGCTGAAATGACAAGATTACTGAAGCATTCAGAGTCAATGACTGGCTCTTTACTGATGTTAATTCACCACCCGATTCCCGCACATTGTAGAGCTCAGTAACCTCTCCCAGCCAGTTCCTTTCAATTATGTCATCAGTAGTTTAAAAATATAATTCCACGCTTGAAAGAAACCCTAAGCCCAGCACAAGCAGCAAGAAAGGGAGACGTTAAAGGTAGTCGTTATTTCTAACGGGTTAATTTTAAAAAGGCCGTACGAATAATGAGACATTTTCTTTCATGTCTCTTCTGTCTTGAGGTAAGGCCTCAAATGAATCCAAATTTTAACCTGGGGCTGTGTCCTGTCCAATTCTTGTTGGACTGCTGGTTTCTGATTGCGGTGTCTGTGAACTTTGAAAATGTAAAGCAGAGAAGGGGTTTGATAGGGTAAGACGATGTTTCCACTTGTGAAACTAGGGGCCATCAATATAAGACAGTCACTAATAAATCCAGTCGGGAATTCAGGAGACACCTCTTCACTCAGATTGTGGAACTCGCGACCACAGGAAGTGGTTGCGGCAAATAGTATCGATGCATTTAACGGGAAGCTGGTGAGGATGAAAGGAATAGAGGGATATGGTGATGGGGTGAGACGAAGAGGGGTGGGAGGGGGCTTGAGTGGAGCATAAACCCCGGCACGGAGCTGTTGGGCCGAGTGGCCGTTTCTGTGCTGTAAATAATTCTATAGATATTATCCCTTTTTCTAACTCAATGCAAATCTATTTTCTACTTTTATCTTACGATGCAGCAGCATTTGTCGTTGAGCTTTTTGATTCATTTAGATCAATCACAACATTCATACGCTGACAGGACTGACATAGGAGGAGAGACTGGATCGACTAGGCTTGTATTCACTGGAATTTAGAAGAATGAGAGGGGATCTCATAGAAACATATAAAATTCTGACAGGATTGGACAGGTTAGATGCAGGAAGAATGTTCCCGATGTTGGGGAAGTCCAGAACCAGGGGTCACAGTCTAAGGATAAGGGGTAAGCCATTTAGGACCGAGATGAGGAGAAACTTCTTCACCCAGAGAGTGGTAAACCTGTGGAATTCTCTACCACAGAAAGTTGTTGGTGGAATTCTCTACCACAGAAAGTTGTTGAGGTCAGTTCGTTAGATATACTCAAGAGCGAGTTAGATGTGGCCCTAATGGCTAAAGGGATCAAGGGGTATGGAGAGAAAGCAGGAAAGGGGTACTGAGATGAATGATCAGCCATGATCATATTGAATGGTGGTGCAGGCTCAAAGGGCCGAATGGCCTAGTCCTGCACCTATTTTCTATGTTTACGCTCTGTCTGCCCAACCCCGAGCAGGAAGGGGAAACCCTGGCTCTGGCCTTCCTCCTCCCGAACCCGGGAAGGGGTACTGAGGCCAACTTTTAGCACCTTAACTGCTGCCCAGATGAGAGCAGCGCAGAGCAGGCATCAAACATAAGAATTAGGAGGAGGCCATTCGGCCCCTCGAGCCTGCTCCGCCATTCAACGAGATCATGGCTGATTTTCTACCTCAACTCCACTTTCCCGCCCGATCGCCATATCCCTCGAATCCCTTAATATCCAAAACCGCAGGACCTTCGCGTCTGTGCAGCTCAGTGTGACTCCAGAGAGTGCTTGAGGCCACTAAGGCATCGGTGGGTGGGGCTATGTGTATGTATTCCTAATGATTCCCCATCTTTCTCCAAGCTGTGTATCCCGAGGTTACAAAGTAATTACAGCACAGCCATTCGGTCCAACAGGTCCGTGGCGATGTTTATGCTCCACACGAGCCCCCTCACACCCCTCTTCATCTCACCCCATCAGAATAACCTCGCATTCCTTATTCCCTCATGTGCTTATCCAGCTTCCCCTTAAATGTACCTGTGCTATTCGCCTCAACCATTCCCTGTGGTAGCGAGTTCCACAGTCTCAACACTCTCTGGGTAAAGAAATTTTCCTGAATTCCGTGTTGGACTTACTAGTGGCCCCTGGGTTCTTTGCTTATGAAATGATAGCAGCACATTGCTATTAAGAACTAGTTGGTTTATTAACAACCTCACGACACTTTACCAGTTCATCCACTAGGCTCACAACTGCATACCTCATCGTGGATGACCCAGACCCAACTGGCCGGGGTTTTATTGAGTCTTGTGAACATCACGTGACTGGCTAAGCCACTCACAATGCAACAGCTCTACAAACCTGTGATCATACTCACTGGTGCATACATTACAAGCAACTATCATATTTATGGCTAATGTTCCTGCTAAGGTGCGTGGCAGCGCAGTAATCTCAAAGTCCCACGCAGGCCGCTCGCCAGCTTTTACATTGTAAATGCCGCGCATGCGCAGAAAGTTAAAGGGACTTTGCATTAAAAAAAAACAGGCCACGCAGAGCAAAGCGCAGCTCACAGGGAACATAGTTTAAGGCCCTTAGTTCTGGTCTCCGTGCAAATGGAAACATCTTCTCTACGTCTATCCCATCAAACCCTTTCATAATCCTGAAGAACTTGATGAGGTCAATACACACACTCACTCACTTTAAACTTCAATTTTTTAAAAACTTTATTGAGGGCGCAAAAAGTTACACGAGCCCTTAAATTACTTTTCACAAGACAGGAACAAGAGAGAGGCAGGCGAACCACACACAGAGCGGTGACGCGGCTGGAGTCAGTAAAATGGAAAACAAATTCGTAAAACATGGAAGGTGTCAAAGAGAGAAGAGAAACATTACACAAACTGTACAAAACAACCCAAGCGGCCAAACAGGGCTCTGCTTGCAAGAGCTCGTGTGAATTTGTCTTCCGATTTGAAATCTTTAACCACTGGGCCACTGAAGGTTGAACTCGGTACAATTCCAGAGGGCCTTTCCTGGGTTGCTGGGGTTCGATACGTTGGCTCGGAGACCCAGCAGCTCCAACTGAGAGATGGACAGAAACAAACTGCACAGAGCTCCCCCCCCCCCCCACAAAAGAGCAAAGATGCCAAGCTGCGTTGCCCCGTGGGCGAGGGAGAACATAAGAAATAGGAACAGGAGTCGGACATACGGCTCTTCGAGCCTGCTCCGCCATTCAATACGATGACGGCTGATCCGATCATGGACTCGGGTCCACTTCCCTGCCCGCTCCCCATAACCCCTTATTCCCTCACCGGTTAAGAAACTGGGAGGGAGGGCCGAGAGATAAATCGCCTTGACTGATTTAAACCTCGGACTCCACTCTTGTGCGCTCCGAGTAAGCAGCGAGCACGGAGTGAGGGAAATGCATCCAGGGTTGACCAGGGGCTGAGGGCGAGAGGGTGGAAATGATATTGGTGAAGGCACCATGCTGCATTTCAGAAGAAAAAAAATATGCCAGAGCAGCCGTGACCTGCCGATTGGCCGTGATCTAATTGAATGGTGGAACAGGCTCGAAGGGCTGAATGGCCTCCTTCTGTTGCAAAGTATGTATGGCACAGAAACAGACCGTTCGGCCCAACTGCTCCGTGCTGGGGTTTATGCTCCACACGAGCCTCCTCCCATCAACATATCCTTCTATTCCTTTCTCCCTCATGTATATCCAGCTTCCCCTTGAATGCAGCTCTACTATTGGCCTCAAACCCTCCCTGTGGTAGCAAGTTCCACATTGCACTGTGAGACCCAACGGTCAGCCCTACACGGGACACTGGATTGAGGGTCCTTGTTCCGTTCCCCACCGCTCCTGAACATGCCGACTCTCGCTCAGGTACGGATCCCCGATTGCCAAACCCTCTCCGCTACCCTGCCCAACTGTTCCCGTCATTCACCATGCATCCGTGTATCCACGAGAGGTGATGTGAATCTTTGGAATTCTTTACCCCAGAGGGCTGTGGATGCTGAGTCATTGCGTATATAGTCAAGGCGCAGATCGAGATATTTTGAGATACTAAGGGAAGCGAGGGATATGGGGATCGGGCAGGAAAGTGGAGTTAAGGTCAAAGATCAGCCGTGATTTTAATGAATGGCGGAGCAGCTTCGAGGGGCCGAATGGCCGACTCCTGCTCCTATTTCTTATGTAATGATGATCAGGGCCAGTGGTCTCCTGGACTTGTTTAGATTACCTAAAGGGGAAGAGGAATTTTGAAGATTTTTTTACCCTCTCTTGAATCGGCCTAGGTTTTAAAAAAATAAATCTGGTTTTTCGCCTCTCCCAGGAGATCAAACGGACACAGGTGGTAGTGGAGAGTGAACGTATCGCGAGACATGGCACTGTGTGTGGGGTGGGGTTGGATGGGGCAGCGGGTCACGGGTGGGGCCTCTCCGTTTACCAGTGCCCCTCGGAGGGGCACTCCCCCACTGATTCCCAGCCGGGCTTCCCACCGGTCCGATCGTCCCCCTCCCCCTCCCCCTCCCTCCTCCTCCTCCTCCTCCTCCTCCTCCTCCCCCCCCCCCCCCCCCCCACCAGAGCAGAGGTCAGCAGCATAGGAAAAAATCCCCCCTTCCTCAGCGAGAGACTGATGGCGGACACTAGCAATTAAATAACAGAGGGGGGAGGGGGGCTATGGATGGTGGGACAGGGTAGATGCAGGAAGAATGTTCCCGATGTTGGGGAAGTCCAGAGCCAGGGGTCACAGTCTAAGGATAAGGGATAAGCCATTTAGGACCGAGATGAGGCGAAACTTCTTCACTCAGAGAATTGTGAACCTGTGGAATTCTCTACCACAGAGAGTTGTTGAGGCCAGTTCGTTAGATATATTCAAAAGGGAGTTAGATGTGGCCCTTACGGCTAAAGGGATCAAGGGGTATGGAGAGAAAGCAGGAATGGGATACTGAAGTTGCATGATCAGCCATGATCATATTGAATGATGGTGCAGGTTCGAAGGGCCGAATGGCCTGCTCCTGCACCTATTTTCTATGATTGTCACCCAGAGGTGGGCAGTTGCTGCTGGACCCGTTAGAAAAAGCAAGTTGGCTTAGAATAGCGAATTAAATTAAAAGAAGAAAAAAAAGACACACGATGTTAACTAATAGTTTATGAAATTAATGCCGGAACTGAGCCAATCTGAAGGCTTCTTCAGAAATCACTTTTTTCAAGTTTTGGGAGAAGCACCGTTTGAATCCGAGAGTGGCAAATTAATGTAGCCGGTCACCCTGGCGGGATCTTGCTGTGCGCAGAAGTGGCTGCTACGTTTGCTGCGTTGCAACAGCCCTCCGGGACGTCACGAGGTCGTATAGAAATGCAGGTTCTTTCATTCATTGACCCGCGGGGTTCCTTCTTCCGAAAGTCAGTCGATATTTGCCATTGCCGTAACCAAAGAATGAAAGAAAGACTTGCATTTCTATAGCGCCTTTCATGACCACCGGACGTCTCAAAGCGCTTTACAGCCAATGAAGTACTTTTGAAGTGCAGTCATTGTTGTAATGTGGGAAACGCAGCAGCCAATTTACGCACAGCAAGCTCCCGCAAACAGCATGTAATAATGACCATCATCTGTTTTTTTTGTTACGTTGATTGAGGGATAAATATTGGCCCCAGGACACCGGGGATAACTTCCCTGCTCTTCTTCGAAATAGTGCCGTGGGATCTTTCATGGTCACCTGAGGGGGCAGACGGGGCCTCGGTTTAACGTCTCATCCAAGGGACGGCACCTCCGGCAGTGCGGTGCTCCCCGAGCACTGCACTGGGAGTGTTAGCCTGGATTTACGTGCTCAAGTCCCTGGAGTGGGACTTGAACCCACGACCTTCTGACTCAGAATGCTGCCCACTGAGCCACAGCTGACACAGTGGCGGGCAACGTATTCACCTGATGAGGCGAAGCAGAATGATTGACTGCAGCGATGAACAGAATGAGGAGACGAGGCCTGGAGTCACATTTCCAAATTCAAAAGCCTAATTTAGGCCAAAAAATAAATCTCACTGCTCCCTACGAGCAGCGAAGCGGGGAATATATTACCTCTTACCTGCAAAAAATTTAACTCTCGAGAGCGTGTGCGGTTTTTCTGCTGTTAAAAAGAGCAAGCATTAAACTGTTTCACAACTCGATTCTTGTACCCGTTTGGTTTGCGGTAAGCGTCATTGCTTCAGTCAGAGGCTGGGATTCAACACACCGAGAGTTACGCCCAGGGCTGGTCTGCGATATGCCCAGGGCCGGTTCAAGGGCAGCCACGAGACTTCAGCATCTGTATTTGATGGACTTGTGGTCACTGGAGTGAGCAACCTGCAACAGATAGTAAACAAAAAACACCACAGAATTAAAACACACTCCGTTCCCTGAAGTTCCCCCCTTCAAGAAGCATCCCAGGTTGGAAATCAGGACAAATCTTCCTCAATAACAACTTGCATTTATATAGTGCCTTTAACGTAGGAAAACGTCCCAAAGCGCTTTCACAGGAGCGTCAAACAACATTTGACATCGAGCTATAGCAGGAGATATCAGAACAGATGACCTGCTCTCTCAGGTGGACGTAAAATATCCCGCGGCACTTTTTCGAAGAAGAGCAGGGGAGTTCTCCCCGGTGTCCTGGGGCCAATATTTATCCCTCAATCAACATCAGTAAAACATCACAGATTATCTGGTCATTGCTGTGTGTGGGAGCTTGCTGTGCGCAAATTGGTTGCTGCGTTTCCTACATTACAACAGCGAGTACACTTCAAACAAATCTGACGAAGGGTCATTGACCTGAAACGTTAACCATCGTTTCTCTCGCCACAGAAGCGAGTATTTCCAGCATTATTTTATTCAAGATTTCCGCGGTGTTTTACTTTTGTACACTTCAACCAAAAAAGAACATATTTCACTGGCTGTAAACCGCTTCAAGACGTCCGGAGGTGGTGAACGGCGCTATAGAAATGCATGTATTACCTGGCCTAATCCCTGCTGCGTAGCATCTTCACTGCCAAACGCAAGAGGCAAATCTCGGAAATAAAAATACGGGTCCCACAGGAGAGCAGATTTTCCAGATCAAGGACAGAACAGCAGCTCTGGAGGGGGTTTAAATGGCGTTTCTCCCCCCCCCCCCCCCCCCCACCCCCAGCCTCCTGCTCAAATCACAGTTAACAGAATAACCATTGAAACTACCAACACCGTCACAGCCCACGGCCCTGGGAGCCCTATCCCTTCGCAGGTCTGAGAATATTAAAAGCACGTGACGATTTTGGTTTTATTGCCTGTAATTTGTACCAGAAGAGAGGCCCCCCACTCACTTCCTTGGGCCTCTCATTCTCTTCAGCTGCCGCGCTGCTAGCTCGATCTCTCTCTCGCTCTCTCGCCAGTTATGCCACGCCGTGTTTAGACTGCGGTAAGCATGTAAACCGAGAAGGCTTACAGTGTTTGCCTTCGACACAGTGGCAATATAAACTGTGTCGCATGACACATTAATTACATATTGTAAACACGATTTACTAAATGCTGCGCAGGGCAGAACTGCAACAAATTGGCCCCTTGATAAAACAACTTGTATTTATACAGCGCCTTTAACTTAGTAAAGCGTCCCAAGGTGCTTCACAGGAGTGTTATAAAGCTAAAAAAATGAATTTGACACCGAGCCGCCCAAGGAGAAATTAGCGCAGGTTGGTCAAAGAGGTCGGTTTTAAGGAGCGTCTTAAAGGAGGAGAGAGAGGCGGAGAGGTTTAGGGAGGGAGTTCCAGAGCTTGGGGGCCAGGCAACAGAAGGCACGGCCACCGATGGTGGAGTGATTATCAGGGATGCTCAGGAGGACAGAATTTAAGGAGCGCAAACATCTCGGGGGGGTTGCGGGGCTGGAGGGGGTTACAGAGATAGGGAGGGGCGAGGGTCATGGAGGGATTTTCAAACAAGGATGAAATTTTTTTTTTTTTTTTTTAAATCGAGGCGTTGCTTAACAGGGAGCCAATGTAGGTCAGCGAGCACAGCGGGGTGATGGGTGAGTGGGACTTGGTGCGAGGTAGGACACGGGGCAGCCGAGTTTTGGATGACCTCCAGTTTGCGTAGGGTAGAATGTGGGAGGCCGGCCAGGAGTGCGTTGGAATAGTCAAGTCTAGAGGTAAGAGGGGCGATGGATGAGGGTTTCAGCAGCAGATGAGCTGAGGCAAGGGTGGAGACGGGCGATGTTACGGAGGTGGAAATAGGTGGTTTTAGATGTGGTGCGGATGTGGGGCTGGAAGCTCATTTCAGGGTCAAATTTGTCACCAAGGTTTCTCCTTCTCCTGTCCAGAGAGAGTGCGGAATCTCCCTGGGGCTCTGTGAAGGTTGGCAGTGCTCCGGATCTGGGCCACGCTGGTGTGCTGGGCGCCCCCGACAGCTTATACCACGCTCACCTGATGCCTACCTGGGATCACCTGTGAGGGTTACTAGCAAGCGATGGGGAGGAGAAATCTTGGCCAATTCTACCCCTCCCACCACCCCCCAGGGTAGATAATTAGAGAAGATTTAGAATATATATATTGTGCATAAAATGAGCAGCTTGGAAAAAAGACTTGCATTTATATAACGCCTTTCAGAACATCAGAATGTCCCAAAGTGCTGTGCAGCCAATGAAGTACTTTTGAAGTGTAGTCACTGTAGAAATGTAGGAGGGGCCTATTTACGCACAGCAAGCTCCCACAAACAGCAATGTGATCATGTCCAGATCAGCTGTTTTTGTTATGTTGATTGAGGGATAAATATTGGCCCCAGGACACCGGGGAGAACTCCCCCACTCTTCTTCGAAATAGTGCCATGGGATTTACCCAAGAGAGCAGACGGGGCCTCGGTTTAACATCTCATCCGAAAGATGGCCCCTCCGACAGTGCGGCGCTCCCTCGGCACCGCCCCTCCGACAGTGCGGCGCTCCCTCGGCACCGCCCCTCCGACAGTGCGGCGCTCCCTCGGCACTGCACTGGGAGCGTCAGCCAGGATTTTTTGCACTCCTGTCTCCGGAGTGGGGCTCGAACCCACAATCTTCTGACTCCGAGGCGAGGGAGAGTGCTGCCCACTGAGTCGAGGCTGACACTGATCATTACCACCTCATCAACGCCTGCCCCGAGAACAGGTAACTCCGCACAGAGCGGGGGTGGAACCTGTGGCCTCGCTGTCCTGTACATCTCGGTAACACAGCGGTTGGTGTAGTTAGCCACGTGGGTCAGAGCCGACAGCCAGTTCCTACTGGCTCAGGAACTTGATTATTTAAACTTCCACAGCAGTTAGATTCCTTTTTTAAAACTTAGCGTCAGAAAAGTTGGAAAGGAAATGAATTAAAAAAAAAAAAAACAGTCCCACCTGAACCCAGATTAACTTCCGTTTTATTTTAGAGCGGAGGAAAGATTGCTCGCGGACACCTGCAGCCATTGTTGAGGGGGTGGGTGGAGAGTGGGGCACAGGCTATTGTGGAGGCATTCAGCCTTGGCCACAAAGCAGCACTGTTCCGTGAGCAGTCATGCCGACAGTGAGACAATGTCAGAGTTCAGGCATTGAGAGATACACACCGCCCTCTCTCTCCCCCATCCGAAGCAGTGTAAGAACTGACATGGTCCAGATGTTAACGAGGACGTAGGGGAGGGGGAGGGGGGTGGGTTTGACGTACGCACATGTTCTCTAACTGCAGTTAGTTCCAATTACAGCCCGTGCTACGACCCCGTGCGAAGAGGAAAAACCGGGATTATAGCCCACCTGGGACGGAGGGGGGAGGAGGAGCAGGGTCGGAGGCTGCGACACTCCTGTGCACGCGCGCACACACATGGGCAGCACATGTAACACGTGAAGATGTCAAGCGTTCATGCAGATTATGTCCGGAGTGCGAGACTGTGCCTCAATCGCGGTCCAGTGTGCGAGACCGTCGCCCAATCACAGTCCGGAGTGCTAGGGAGTGGCCCAATCACAATCCAGAGTGCTAGACCATGGCCCAATCACGGCCCAGCGTGAGAGACTGTGGCCCAATCGTGGTCCTGTGTGAGTCCGTGGCCCAATCACGGCCCGGCGTAAGAGTCTGTGGCCCAATCACAATCCGGTGTGCAAGTCCGTGGCCCAATCACGGCCCAGCGTGAGAGACTGTGGTCCAATCACGGCCTGGAGTGAGAGACCGTGGCCCAATCACGGCCCGGAGTGAGAGACTGTGGCTCAATCGTGGTCCTGTGTGCGAGTCCGTGGCCTAGTCACGGCCCGGCGTGAGAGTCTGTGGCCCAATCATGGTCCTGTGTGTAAGTCCGTGGCTCAATCATGGCCCAGAATGCGCGATCCTGGCCCAATCACGGCCCGGTGTGAGCGTCTGTGGCCCAATCATGGTCCTGTGTGCGAGTCCGTGGCCCAATCACGGCCCGGTGTGAGAGACTGTGGTCCAATCACGGTCCGTTTCTAGGACAACCAGTCAGCCGCACACCTATTGAGAAGAGGGAGCAATCCTTGATCCTACATACAAAGGGGGCCTGGAAACTTGTACCCGTGCCTTATTTAGTAAATGCCGGGCCAATCCCCGGCCCAATCTCGGCTGGGGCTGCGTTTGGGAGGTTATTAATGGGGTTGGAGTCCCTGATCTAGAGAAAACCGGGCTCCTGCTCCTGACCTCATGAATCCGACTGGGCATAAAGTCAACAACAACAACTTATATCCATATAGCGCCTGTAACGTAGTGAAACATCCCAAGGCGCTTCACAGGAGTGTTGTGATAAAAAATTTCAGCCGCACAAGTAGAAATTAGGACAGGTGACCAAAAGCTTGGTCAAAGAGGTAGGTTTTAAGGAGTGCAACAGCATAGAGTGGCATTTGTGAGTTTGGTAAGTGGGCGAGTTCGGGCAAGCGGGGGTGGCAGGTGCTGTTTTTTCTTGTTTTTCCTACCAGTGCTGACACTAGAGCAGCTGATAAGGAGTGCGAGAGTAGGAGACGGAGGCCCAGAGACCAGCCCAACCAGTTGTAGACAAAGATAGAGGGGTGCGAAATCGAGAGGTGACGTCACAGCCAAGCTGGTAAGTGGTTGGCTGTTCGACTGGTAAGTATAACTCTCTTTTAGACTGACTTTTAGATTGGTTTAATTGGCAGCGAACTACTAAGTAGCTGTTTGGTGTTTAAGTAAATTTTAGTAAGTAAATTAATTTAAGGGTTAATTCATGGCAGGAGAGCTCAGACCCATGTCATGCTCCTCCTGTGCTATGTGGGAAGTCAGGGACGCTTCCAGTGTCCCTGACTACAATGTGTGCGGGAAGTGTGTCCAGCTGCAGCTCCTGACAGACCGCATGACGGCACTGGAGCTGCGGATGGACTCACTCTGGAGCATGCGCGATGCTAAGAATGTTGTGGATAGCACATTTAGTGAGTTGGTCACACCGCAGGTAAGGGTTAGGACAGATAGTGAATGGGTGACCAAGAGACAAGGCAAGAGCAGGAAGGTAGTGCAGGAGTCCCCTGCGGTCATCTCCCTCCAAAACAGATATACCGTTTTGGATACTGTTGGGGGAGATGATTTACCAGGGGAAGGCACCAGCAGCCAGGTTCATGGCACCATGGGTGGCTCTGCTGCACAGAAGGGTGGGAAAAAGAGTGGGAGAGCTATAGTGATAGGGCACTCTATTGTAAGGGGAATAGATAGGAGTTTCTGCGGCCGCAACCGAGACTCCAGGATGGTATGTTGCCTCCCTGGTGCAAGGGTCAAGGATGTCTCAGAGCGGCTGCAGAGCATTCTGGAGAGGGAGGGTGAACAGCCAGTTGTCATGGTACATGTAGGTACCAACGATATAGGTAAGAAGCAGAAAGAGGTCCAACAAGCTGAATTTAGGGAGCTAGGAATTAAATTAAAAAGTAGGACCTCAAAGGTAGTAATCTCTGGATTGCTACCAGTGCCATGTGCTAATCAGAGTAGAGGGAGCAGGATAGTTAGAATAAATACGTGGCTTGAGCAGTGGTGCAAGAGGGAGGGATTCAAATTCCTGGGACATTGGAACCAGTTCTGGGGGAAGTGGGACATGTACAAAAGGGACGGTCTGCACTTGGGCAGGACTGGAACTGATGTCCTAGGGGTAATATTTGCTAATGCAGTTCTGGAGTGTTTCAACTAATATGGCAGGGGGATGGGAACCTATGCAGCGAGATAGGGCGAAGTAATATAGAGTCAGAAACAGATGGTAGAAAGGTAAAAAGCAATAGTGGAAGGCCGAGTAAACAAAGGCAAGAAACAAAAAGGGCCACACTACATCATAATTCTAAAAGGACAAAGGGTGTTAAAAAAACAAGCCTGAAGGCTTTGTGTCTTAACGCAAGGAGTATCTGTAATAAGGTGAATGAATTAACTGTGCAAATAGATGTTAACAAATATGATGTGATTGGGATTACAGAGACGTGGCTCCAGGATGATCAGGGCTGGGAACTCAACATCCATGGGTATTCAACATTCAGGAAGGATAGAATAAAAGGAAAAGGAGGTGGGGTAGCATTGCTAGTTAAAGAAGAGATTAATGCAATAGTTAGGAAGGACATTAAGCTTGGATGATGTGGAATCTATATGGGTAGAGCTGCAGAACACTAAAGGGCAAAAAACGTTAGTGGGAGATGTGTACAGACCTCCAAACAGTAGTAGTGATGTTGGGGAGAGCATCAAACAGGAAATTAGGGGTGCATGCAATAAAGGTGCAGCAGTTATCATAGGTGACTTTAATATGCATATAGATTGGGCTAACCAAACTGGAAGCAATACGGTGGAGGAGGATTTCCTGGAGTGCATAAGGGATGGTTTTCTAGACCAATATGTCGAGGAACCAACTAGGGGGGAGGCCATCTTAGACTGGATGTTGTGTAATGAGAGAGGATTAATTAGCAATCTCATTGTGCGAGGCCTCTTGGGGAAGAGTGACCATAATATGGTGGAATTCTACATTAGGATGGAGAATGAAACAGTTAATTAAGAGACCATGTTCCAGAACTTAAAGAAGGGTAACTTTGAAGGTATGAGGTGTGAATTGGCTAGGATAGATTGGCGAATGATACTTAAGGGGTTGACTGTGGATGGGCAATGGCAGACATTTAGAGACCGCATGGATGAACTACAACAATTGTACATCCCTGTCTGGCGTAAAAATAAAAAAGGGAAGGTGGCTCAACCGTGGCTATCTAGGGAAATCAGGGATAGTATTAAAGCCAAGGAAATGGCATACAAATTGGCCAGAAATAGCAGTGAACCCGGGGACTGGGAGACATTTAGAACTCAACAGAGGAGGACAAAGGGTTTGATTAGGGCAGGGAAAATAGAGTACGAGAAGAAGCTTGCAGGGAACAGTAAGACGGATTGCAAAAGTTTTTATAGATATGTAAAGAGAAAAAGGTTAGTAAAGACAAACGTAGGTCCCCTGCAGTCAGAATCAGGGGAAGTCATAACGGGGAACAAAGAAATGGCGGACCAATTGAACAAGTACTTTGGTTCGGTATTCACTAAGGAGGACACAAACAACCTTCCGGATATAAACGGGGTCAGAGGGTCTAGTAAGAAGGACGAACTGAGGGAAATCCTTATTAGTCGGGAAACTGTGTTGGGGAAATTGATGGGATTGAAGGCCGATAAATCCCCACGGCCTGATGGCCTGCATCCCAGAGTACTTAAAGAGGTGGCCTTGGAAATAGCGGATGCATTGACAGTCATTTTCCAACATTCCATTGACTCTGGATCAGTTCCTATGGAGTGGAGGGTAGCCAATGTAACCTCACTTTTTAAAAAAGGAGGGAGAGAGAAAACAGGGATTATAGACCGGTCAGCCTGACATTGGTAGTGGGTAAAATGATGGAATCAATTATTAAGGATGTCATAGCAGTGCATTTGGAAAGAGGTGACATGATAGGTCCAAGTCAGCATGGATTTGTGAAAGGGAAATCATGCTTGACAAATCTTTGGACTTTTTTGAGGATGTTTCCAGTAGAGTGGACAAGGGAGAACCAGTTGATGTGGTGTATTTGGACTTTCAGAAGGCTTTCGACAAGGTCCCACACAAGAGATTAATGTGCAAAGTTAAAGCACATGGGATTGGGGGTAGTGTGCTGACGTGGATTGAGAACTGGTTGTCAGACAGGAAGCAAAGAGTAGGAGCAAATGGGTACTTTTCAGAATGGCAGGCAGTGACTAGTGGGGTACCGCAAGGTTCTGTGCTGGGGCCCCAGCTGTTTACACTGTACATTAATGATTTAGACGAGGGGATTAAATGTAGTATCTCCAAATTTGCAGATGACACTAAGTTGGGTGGCAGTGTGAGCTGCGAGGAGGATGCTATGAGGCTGCAGAGTGACTTGGATAGGTTAGGCGAGTGGGCAAATGCATGGCAAATGCAGTATAATGTGGATAAATGTAAGGTTATCCACTTTGGTGGTAAAAACAGAGACAGACTATTATCTGAATGGTGACTGATTAGGAAAAGGGGAGGTGCAACGAGACCTGGGTGTCATGGTACATCAGTCATTGAAGGTTGGCATGCAGGTACAGCAGGCGGTTAAGAAAGCAAATGGCATGTTGGCCTTCATAGCGAGGGGATTTGAGTACAGGGGCAGGGAGGTGTTACTACAATTGTATAGGGCCTTGGTGAGGCCACACCTGGAGTATTGTGTACAGTTTTGGTCTCCTAACTTGAGGAAGGACATTCTTGCTATTGAGGGAGTGCAGCGAAGGTTCACCAGACTGATTCCCGGGATGGCGGGACTGACATATCAAGAAAGACTGGATCAACTGAGCTTGTATTCACTGGAGTTCAGAAGAATGAGAGGGGATCTCATAGAAACGTTTAAAATTCTGACGGGGTTAGACAGGTTAGATGCAGGAAGAATGTTCCTAATGTTGGGGAAGTCCAGAACCAGGGGTCACAGTCTAAGGATAAGGGGTAAGCCATTTAGGATCGAGATGAGGAGAAACTTCTTCACCCAGAGAGTGGTGAACCTGTGGAATTCTGTACCACAGAAAGTTGTTGAGGCCAATTCACTAAATATATTCAAAAAGGAGTTAGATGACGTCCTTACTACTAGGGGGATCAAGGGGTATGGCGAGAAAGCAGGAATGGGGTATTGAGGTTGCATGTTCAGCCATGAACTCATTGAATGGCGGTGCAGGCTCGAAGGGCCGAATGGCCTACTCCTGCACCTATTTTCTATGTTTCTATGTCTTGAAGGAGGAAAGAGAGGTAGGGATGTTTAGGGAGGGAGTTCCAGAGCTTGGGGCCCAGGCAACAGAAGGCATGGCCACCAATGGTTGAGCGATTATCATCAGGGATGCTTAAGGAGGGGAAAATTAGAGGAACGCAGACATCTCGGGGGCTGGAGGAGATTACAGAGTTAGGGAGGGGCGAGGGCCATGGAGGGATTTGAAAACAAGGATGAGAATTTTGAAATCGAGGTGTTCCACAAATCTTCACTGTAAAAGGTGGAAAATAGCACAAATAATAAATGGATTTTGATAATCAAAAGCAAACAAGAGTTGGCATTTAGGCAGACCTCCGTCTGTTGTGAAGGTTTTTTTTTTAAATTTGGGAACTTCCGGTTCGTTGGCAGTAGTTACTCCATTTTAATTAAACGCTGTCCAACAGGTTTCACCTCAGCGGAGATAATCACGGATAAATCAGTTTATATTTAGCTTGCGCCCCCAGTGACGTGACGTGACGTGATGTGACCTTCTTTCCTTTTGTGCTGCACTCAGTCCCATTAATCACTTTGTGAGAAGTTGCTCCAAGAGCCACAGAATCTATTAACTGGCACAGTCGCAAAAGTCAACGTATCGTCTGTTGCCGATCGCACATGTGGACATGGCTGCTGGGCCTCACTGGAGGAGAGGTCCGTGCCTGCTACAGTCGGGGCAATGGTGAAGGAGAGTTGCATCCAAAACTCAGTTGCCCTTTATTCTAACTCGCAGCAAGTCCCGCTCACCCATCACCCCCTGTGCTCGCTGCCTCGTGTCCTAACTCGCAGCAAGTCCCGCTCACCCATCACCCCCTGTGCTCGCTGCCTCGTGTCCTAACTCGCACCGAGTCCCGCTCACCCATCACCCCTGTGCTCGCTGCCTCGTGTCCTAACTCGCACCAAGTCCCGCTCACCCATCACCCCTGTGCTCGCTGACCTACATTGGCTCCCAGTTAAGCAACGCCTTGATTTTAAAATTCTCATCCTTGTGTTTAAATCCCTCCACGGCCCTCACCCCTCCCTATCTCCTCCAGCTCCATAGCTGCCCTCAAGATCTCTGCGCTCCTCCAATTCTGGCCTCGCCCATCCCCCACTTCCTTCGCACCACCATTGGTGGCCGTGCCTTCAGCCACCTGGGCCACAAGCTCTGGAATTCCCTCCCTGAACCTCTCGACCTCTCTCTCCTCCTTTACGAGCGATCCTTAAAACCCACCTCTTTGACCAGGCTTCCAGTCACTTGTAACCTCGTCCAGCCCTACAGCACTCGGAAATCTCTGTTCAAGGTCTATCTTGAAGGACAGCACCCGAGACAATGCGGCACTCCCTCAGTACTGGTCTAGTCAAGCCCTGGAGTGGGCTTCGAGCACCACAAGCTCAGAGGCGACAGTGATACGAACTGAGCCTCCGTTAGGTCAATTCTCAGTTGCCCCACCCCCCCCCGTTCCAGACCAAGTTTCTCCACTCTCTGCTCAGAACTCATTCCTGGGACAACAACGTGTATTTATATAGCACCTTTAACGTAGTGGAACGTCCAAAGGCGCTTCACAGGAGCATTAGAAGACAAAAATATTTGACACCGAGCCGCATAAGGAGAAATTACCGCAGGTGACCAAAAGCTCGGTCAATGGGGTAGATTTTAAGGTAGATCTTGAAGGTCGAACGAGGGGTTTAGGGAGGGTGTTCCAGAGTTTGGGGCCTAAGGAACAGAAGGCACGGCCACCGATGGTGGAGCGATCACAATCGCTCGAGATGATGGATCCTGCCCAAAAGCGCTTGAACAAGTCATGGCTGCAGCTAGTTAGATGGGTAAAGTGCGCGGAAGGCCCTGGTGTACTCACTGCTTTTGACGGAGTCGGAGAGGAGATCCTGGTCAATGGAGGCTGCTTCATTCCGAGTCTCTCGCATCTGAAGGGGAAGAAAAAAAAAATAGTACAATTCACTCTGGCGTGATGGCACCTACGTGGTAAACAAAAAGGCACACAAAAAAAATGTTCAACGAAACACTTTACAAGATGTTGGATTATCCACCGTAATGACATCGAATTTTACGCCACAGAAACAGGCCATTTGCCCAACTACTCAGTGCTGGTGTCTATACGCCACACGAGCCTCCTCCCACACTAATTTAATCTCAGCCCGTCAGCGTATCCTCCGCTCCTGTCTCCCTCATGTACTGGCATGCAGGTGAGGATTGTAATTTCTGACCTTCGGGCTGAATCCAATAATGACCCTTCGCCCCTCCCGACCCCTGACCCAACCAAGATGCATTCCAAACTTCGGGTTAAATTAACCAACACAGATTATGTCAACATTTGCTTCCCGATTTTCTGTTCCTGTTGTGACTCACGTAGTTGTTGTTGCCATTTAAGTGAGAGAATTATTGATCGCGCCTGTCATCAGAGAGTGTCGAACTCCCCCCTCAGTAACTACACCACCCACCGGGGCTGAAGGCTCAATATTCCGATCACCGTTTCACGCCTTTCGGGTGACATTCTGGTCATTCCCATCATCACGTTTTTTTGGAGACGCGGCACGGCCAGCAATCGGTGCCGTGGTGAAAGGTCTCGGGGAAAACCGTGCACCCGCCACATGAACCGGGGACTTTCAGTGCCGCAGTGGATGCTGGGAGCGCTTGTCTCCATCACCGAGAGAGGAAATGCTTGGAGATCCCACAGCTGGGTTCACTGTGGAGCGAGCGAGAGAGAGAGAGAGAGAGAGAGAGAGAGAGAGAGAGAGGCAGAGAGAGAGAGAGAGGCAAAAAGTGTGAAAAAGGAGAAAGAGAATGAATGAGAGAAAGAGAAAAAGGAGAGAAAGGACGAGAAAGTGAGAAAGAGACAGAGAGAGCGAGAAAGAGAGAAAAAGGAGAAAGTATGAGAGAAAGAAGGGAATGAGATAAGGAAAATAAAAAGACAAGAGAGAGAACAATTTACATTTATATAGCGTCTTTAACAGTAAAACGTCCCAAGGACCGTTATCAGACAAAGATTGACACTGAGCCACAGAAGGAGGAGATATTAGGACAGGTGATTAAAAGCTTGGTCAAAGAGGTCAGTTTTAAGGAGTGTCTTACAGGAGGAGAGAGAGGTAGAGAGGCGGGGAGGTTTAGGCAGGGAGTTCCAGAGCTTGGGGCCCGGGCAGCTGAAGGCCCGGCCACCGATGGTGGAGCGATTATAATCAGGGAGGCTCAAAAGGGCAGAATTAGAGGGGGAGGGTGGGGGGGCTGGAGGAGATGAGAGAGAGAGAGAGAGAGAGCGAGAGAGAGAGAGATAGGAAGGAGGTCAGGGCAAGAAACACACATCAATGTATACTCTCTTAACCATGTATATATGTTTTGATGGGGCGACAGGTTCTGTACACGGAGCGAGACTGAAAATCCCAGTGTGATTTTTCCTTGACGTTGCCAGCTCCCAGCTCTACACTACGGAGCATTACTGAAAAAACCCCAGAGTCAGCATTCTGCCCGCTTTTCGCATCTCGCCCAATATTAATGAACAATCAGACTAACCTTTAGTTGTTCCTTTAGATATTCAGCCCGGCTCATCAGGTTTTTAATCTGTGGAAATTACCGGGAGAGAAAATACACACAGGTTAAAAATCAATGCATCGCTCCTCCTGAAAATAAATTCAGTATTTGAACCAACATCTTGCGTCCACTGACTTTTTGACCTCATTCTAAAACTGTACAATCGGTAAACCCGGTGTAATATATTTGCTTCATGGGTTCTTTGCTTAAGATTTGCTATTAAGAACTAGTTGGTTTATTCGCAAAAAGTTTAACAATCACACTACACATTACCAGTTCATCCACCAGGCTCACAACTGCATATCTCATCGTGGATGATCTCAACCCAACTGGCTGGGGTTTTATTGAGTCTTGTGAACATCACGTGACTGGCTAAACCACTCACAATGCAACAGCTCTACAACTATTTTGGTTAACAGATAAAGCCTGGTGCCCCCTTTATTAAAGACATTAAACCCACAAATTAACAATAAAACTCTACGTGAACCTTAAACGATCAAATTAAAATTTGGTTGCCGGGGGTGATGATGCACGCCAGTCCCTCTGGCACCCACCTCTCATGGAAGGCCGCGAGCGTACCGGTGGACACCGTGTGCTCCATCTCCGGGGACACCCTGGCACGAACGTACCCATGGGAGAGAGGCAGGCAGTCGGGCTGAACGACCCTCTGGACCGCCCATTGCCTGGACTGGCTGATGGACCCCTTGGCCGTGCCCAGGAGCAGTCCTACGAGGAGGCCCTCCGACCTGCCCACTCCCCTCCGCACAGGGTGCCCAAAGATCAGGAGTGTGGGACTGAAGTGCAACCAGAAATTGAGGGGCAGCCCCTTTAAATAATGGAACAGGGGCTGCAACCTTGTACATTCGATAAAAACGATAGAAATTGCAGGCGGCCTGGGAGCCCGTGAACCGGCTTAAAAACTTATTGCACGGGACTGCTCCGTGCAACACCCTCCAGGCCAAGTCCCCGATAAATAGAGGGAGGACTCCAGTGTAGAGTGCACTCCATCGGGGACCACCGCCTCCTCCGGACGGCAAGATGGTACGCCATGGCGTGTCCGGACGGCAGACGAGGATGGCAAAGTGAAGAGTGTGCAGGAGCAGCCCGTACAGGAAACCCCTCCGCGCGGAACTGAAAGGCACGGAGGGGATTTCCTGAAGGAGGCTCAAGTTGTAAAGTGCCGGCTCCCGAGGGAGGTTTCGGGGCTTGGCGCCGATGAGGAATTCCGTCCGGACGGGATCGCCCCATGTGCCTGAGCCTCCTCGACACACCTAACGGAGTCAGGGCTGTTTTTGGCGACTCGATGGCATTGGCCGCGCTCTGGAGCAACAACAGACTTGTGAGCACGCGCACACATTTCACCCGCTAAATTAATTGGCCTTTGAACCTGCGAGCAGAATGAGACGGGTTTCACTCACCTCACTGTGTAAAATCACCCGTCTCCTGCCTGGGGGCTCGGCTGTAATTGGGTCAAGAAAGAGTCGGTCATTAGTGCGGCCTAAACGCCGGGCCGATACAGCGACGGTTGGCTCACGGCCATTCCTGATCTCGCTGTGGACATCACACGGTTCCCAGTGATGCCCGCTTTAAAAATAAAACACTCAGCGCTGGAAAGGCACAGCCGGATAGTCAGCTTCCGGTCGGGAACGAGGACCCCAACTTGGCGAGTCAGACGGGGCCCGGGTTCAATCCCCGTTCTGCTTTACCTCAGCTGAACCCAACCAGCCCAGAAATAAAGGACATTAAATACCAACCACAACGTGTATTTATAAAGGACTGGCGAGAGATTGTAGAGGGACGTGATCGGGGCCCGGGAGAGGCGAGGGTCCAGGGGCAGCACGGGCCCAGCTCACACTGTGATATGTGCGCGCACTAGGCCCGTGCAGCAGAGCTGGTCTCCAGTCACCCTGGTTAACCCTTGCCACCGAACCAAGGCCTAGCTCAGTCAAGCCCGTGTGGTGGCTGGTGTGCAACGGCCGCCCCACGTTAAAAAAATCCACGCACAGGCATCTTCCACCCTTCAGGATGTAGTTCGGGATCTGGAATATTAGGTCCTTCACTGAAACACCTGTGAACCTTCTGACGTGGAAGCAAGTCATCCTCGATTCGAGGGACTGCCTATGATGATGATGATGATAATGATGATATCAAACAAAATTGGTCGCCGAGCCACATAAGGAGTTTTGGTCCAATGTTCTCCCTGAATGTGTTTTGGGCACACAATCCCTTTAATGAAGCAGTAACAGGACATTTGGAAAAGCAAAATTCGGTCAGGCAGAGTCACCATGGATTTATGAAGGGGAAGTCATGTTTGACAAATTTGCTGGAGTTCTTTGAGAATGTAACGAACAGGGTGGATAAAGGGGAACCAGTGGATGTGGTGTATTTGGACTTCCAGAAGGTATTTGACAAGGTGCCACACAAAAGGTTACTGCACAAGATAAAAGTTCACGGATAGAGGATCTATTAACTAACAGAAAACAGAGAGTCGGGATAAATAGTTCATTCTCTGGTTGGCAACCAGTAACCAGTGGGGTGTCGCAGGGATCAGTGATGGGACCCCAACTATTTACAATCTATATTAACGACTTGGAAGAAGGGACTGAGTGTAACGTAGTCAAGTTTGCTGAAGTTGGGAGGAGAAGCAATGTGTGAGGTGGACAGGAAAAATCTGCAAAAGGACATAGACAGGCTAAGTGAGTGGGCAAAAATTTGGCAGATGGAGTATAATGTTGGAAAGTGTGAGGTCATGCACTTTGGCAGAAAAAAAAATCAAAGAGCAAGTTATTATTTAAATGGAGAAAGATTGCAAAGTGCTGCAGTACAGCAGGACCTGGGGGTACTTGTGCATGAAACACAAAAGGATAGTATGCAGGTGCAGCAAGTGATCAGGAAGACCAATGGAATATTGGCCTTTATTGCAAAGGGGTGGAGTATAAAAACAGTGACGGCTTGCTATAGTTATACAGGGTATTGGTGAGGCCACACCTGGAGTACTGCGTGCAGTTTTGGTTTCCATATTTACGAAAAAGATATACTTACTTTGAAGGCAGTTCAGAGAAGGTTCATTGGGTTGATTCCGGAGATGAGGGGGTTGATTTATGAGGAAAGGTTGAGTAAGTTGGGCCTCTACTCATTGGAATTCAGAAGAATGAGAGGTGATCTTATCGAAACGTATAAGATTATGAGGGGGCTTGACAAGGTGGATGCAGAATGTTTCCACTGATGGGGGAGACTAGAACTGGAGGGCATGATCTTAGAATAAGGGGCCGCCCATTTAAAACTGAGATGAGGAGAAATTTCTTTTCTCAGAGGGTTGTAAATCTGTGGAATTCGTGCCTCAGAGAGCTTGGAAGCTGGGACATTGAATAAATTTAAGACAGAAATAGACAGTTTCTTAACCGATAAGGAAGTAAAGGGTTATGGGGAGCGGGCGGGGAAGTGGACCTGAGTCCATGATCGTATTAAATGGCGGAGCAGGCTCGAGGGGCCGTATGGCCTACTCCTGCTCCTAGTTATTATGTTCTTATTCGAGAGCGCAGAGAATTTCGCATTTGCCTGGGACTGGCAGAGAGCCGTGTGGCCGTACCGCTTAGAGGGAACGCCGACGAGAGCAGGTGCAGAGATAGGTTGTAAGGAGCATCTCAAAAGGAGAGGCGGAGAGGTTTAGGGAGGGAGTTCCAGAGCTTGGCGCCCAGGCAGCTGAAGGCAGAGCCACCAATGGTGGAGCGATTAAAATCGGGGATGCACAAGAGGCCATAATTGGACTAATGATCCGGAGACACGAGTTCAGAACTCACCACGGCAGCTGGGGAATTTTAATTCAGTTAATTCAATAAATCGGGAATAAAAAGCTGGTATCAGTAATGGTGACCACGAAACTATCGGATTGCCGTTAAAAACCCAATCTGTTCACTAATGCCCTTTAGGGAAGGAAATCTGCCGTCCTTACCCAGTCTGGCCTATATGTGACTCCAGACCCACAGCAACGTGTTTGGCTCTTAACTGCCCTCTGTCTCGCTGGGCCATTTCATTCAGTTGTACCAAACCGCTACAAAGTCTGCAGAAGTTCAAGAAGTCGGCTCACCACCACCTTCGAGGGGCAATTAATGATGGGCAATAAATGCTGGTGATGCACGCATCCCGTAAACGAATAATTATGAAAAAAGAGAGGCCATTCAGCCCCTCGAGCCTGTTACACAGGAACAGGAGGAGGCCATTCAGCCCCTCGAGACCGTGACACAGGAACAGGAGGAGGCCATTCAGCCCCTCGAGACCGTGACACAGGAACAGCAGGAGGCCATTCAGCCCCTCGAGACCGTGACACAGGAACAGGAGGAGGCCATTCAGCCCCTCGAGACCGTGACACAGGAACAGCAGGAGGCCATTCAGCCCCTCGAGACCGTGACACAGGAACAGGAGGCCATTCAGCCCCTCGAGACCGTGACACAGGAACAGCAGGAGGCCATTCAGCCCCTCGAGACCGTGACACAGGAACAGCAGGAGGCCATTCAGCCCCTCGAGACCGTGACACAGGAACAGCAGGAGGCCATTCAGCCCCTCGAGACCGTTACACAGGAAGCCATTCAGCCCCTCGAGCCTGTTCTGCCATTCAATGAGACCGTGGTGGGACTGCATCGTGACTTCGCCTGCCTGCCTCAGTTCCTGGACCCCGCCACTCACCGGCCAACACCAGCAGCAGTTCTCCCAGACTCTGCTGGTAAAGGTCCAGCGTTTCCATGGAGTCATCGCCTTCTTCTTCCTATTGCAGGGGAAACAAGGGGGCAAAATTCCACACAGAATCAGGCAAAAAGCTGTCGAGTCCCATCAAGCTTACAGACCGCTTACAAAACCCACCCCATCGCATACGCTACGCCGCCTGCTTAATCTCCTGAAAATTGTGCAGCAACATTCCTTCGCACTTCTAAAAAAAAGTTTCTAAATCAAGTGAAACTCCAGAAGCTCACTTCAACCTTCCATTGGTCAATCCCGGTCTGCTGCTCTCCCCAGATACCGCCACCTAGCTGCCAGCCCCAGCAGCACAGGGACTATCGTCTGTCCCGAAACAATTCATCTCGGTCCGCGCCATATCCTACAACCCCAGTGCCAACTAGGTATTTATCCAGCTCCTACCGAAGGATTTTATTGGTGTCAGCTGTGGCTCAGTGGGTCGCACTCTCTCGCCTCCGAGTCAGAAGGTTGTGGGTTCAAGTCCCACTCCAGGGATTGAACACATAAATCTAGGCTGACACTCCAGTGCAGTGCCAAGGGAGGTGCCGTCTTTTGGATGAGACGTTAAACCGAGGTCCCGTCTGCTCTCTCAGGTGGACATAAAAGATCCCATGGCACTATTTCGAAGAGGAGCAGGGGGGTTATCCCTGGTGTCCTGGGGCCAATATTTATCCCTCAAATCAAAATAAAAACAGATTATCTGGTCATTATCACACTGCTGTTTGTGGGAGCTTGCTGTGCGCAAATTGGCTGCCACATTACAACAGTGACTACACTTCAGAAAGTACTTAATTGGCTATAAAGCACTACCCACGTAACTGGAGTCCCTCATCCCTGGAACCATTCTCGTAAATCTTTCCTGCACCCTCTCTAAGGCCTTCACATCCTTCCTAAAGTGCGGGGCCCAGAATTGGACACAATACTCCAGTTGGGGCCGAACCCGTGTTTTATACAGGTTCATCATAACCTCCTTGCTTTTGTACTCTATGCCTCTATTTATGAAGCCCAGGATCCTGTAAGCCTTTTTAACCATTTTCTCAACCTGCCCTGCCACCTTCAATGATTTGTACACATAGCCCCAGGTCTCTCTGATCGTGCACCCCATTTAGGGTTGTACCCTTTAGTTTATATTTCCTATCCTCATTCTTTCTACCAAAATGCATCACTTTACACTTTTCTGCATTAAATTTCATCTGCCCCGTGCCCGCCCATTCCACCGACCTGTCTGTGTCCTCTTGTAGTCTATCCCTCTCCTCCTCACTGTTCACTACACTTCCAAGTTTTGTGTCATCTGCAAATTTTGAAATTGTGCCCTGTACACCCAAGTCCAAGTCATTAATATATATCAAGTGGTTCTAGAATCAATCCCTGGGGAACACCCCTGTATACCATCCTCCAGTCCGAGAAACAACCCTTCACCACTATTCTCTGTTTCCCCGTCACTGAGCCAATTCCGTATCCATGCTGCCACTGTCCCTTTTATTCCATGGGCTTCAACTTTGCTGGCACTTTGCTGGTATTATGTGGCACTTTGTCGAACGCCTTTTGGAACTCCATGTACACCACGTCAACCGCATTGCCCTCATCGACCCCCTCTGTTATCTCATCAAAAAACTCGATCAAGTTGGTTAAACGCAATTTGCCTTTAACAAATCCGTGCTGGCTTTCCTTAATGAATCCACCCCTATCCAAGTGACTGTTCATTTTGTCCCTGATCACGGTTTCTACAACCTTCCCCACTGCCGAGGTTAAACCGACTGGCCTGTTGTTTCTGGGTTTATCTTTCTTGGACAATATTCCACACGAGACCTCACTCGCTGTGTTTTCAAACTCGAGCAACCCAACTCACCTTGGCAACCGCGGTGGAACTTATCTCCAGCGCAGCAAGGAGTCGCGGCTTGTCTCGGGACATCTCTGGAACAAGAAGTGGAAGACAGGTATTAGGGTTTCCGGGCGGGGGCGGCACCTGGTAGTACAGGGCTCTCGAGATCAGACAACTCTGCCCAATCTACAGGGGTGGCTGGCCGACCGTCAAACCCGCTGGCTGTGTTGGGTGTGCGTTTCCCCCGAACTCCCCCCCCCCCCCCCCCCCCGCCCTCCAGTAACGGCATTGGGCTGTACTCCAGTAACGCAGACACCGTCCGGCCTTGTCAAAATGTCAGCCGTGGCTCAGTGGGCAGCACCCTCGCCTCGGAGTCAGAAGGTTGTGGGTTCAGGTCCCACTTCAGAGACACAAAAATCTGATACACCCAGTGCAGGGCTGAAGGAGTGCCACACTGTCGGAGGTGCCATCTTTCGGTTGAGATGTTAAACCGAGGCCCCGTCTGCTCTCTCAGGTGGGCGTAAAAGATATCACGGCACTATTTCGAAGAAGAGCAGGGGAGTCTCCGGTTAATATTCATCTCTCAACCAACATAGATCATCTGGTCATTTATAACATTGTTTTTTTTTGTGGGAGCTTGCTATGCGCATATTGGTTGCCAAGTTTAAACTAATATGGCAGGGGGATGGGAACCCATGCAGCGAGATAGGGCGAAGTAATATGGAGTCAGAAACAGATGGTAGAAAGGTAAAAAGCAATAGTGGAAGGCCGAGTAAACAAAGGCAAGAAACAAAAAGGGCCACACTACATCATAATTCTAAAAGGACAAAGGGTGTTAAAAAAACAAGCCTGAAGGCTTTGTGCCTTAATGCAAGGAGTATCCGTAATAAGGTGGATGAATTAACTGTGCAAATAGATGTTAACAGATATGATGTGATTGGGATTACAGAGACGTGGCTCCAGGATGATCAGGGCTGGGAACTCAACATCCATGGGTATTCAACATTCAGGAAGGATAGAATAAAAGGAAAAGGAGGTGGGGTAGCATTGCTGGTTAAAGAGGAGATTACTGCAATAGTTAGGAAGGACATTAGCTTGGATGATGTGGAATCTATATGGGTAGAGCTGCAGAACACCAAAGGGCAAAAAACGTTAGTGGGAGTTGTGTACAGACCTCCAAACAGTAGTAGTGATGTTGGGGAGGGCATCAAACAGGAAATTAGGGATGCATGCAATAAAGGTGCAGCAGTTATAATGGGTGACTTTAATATGCACATAGATTGGGCTAGCCAAACTGGAAGCAATACGGTGGAGGAGGATTTCCTGGAGTGCATAAGGGATGGTTTTCTAGACCAATATGTCGAGGAACCAACTAGGGGGGAGGCCATCTTAGACTGGGTGTTGTGTAATGAGAGAGGATTAATTAGCAATCTCGTTGTGCGAGGCCCCTTGGGGAAGAGTGATCATAATATGGTGGAATTCTACATTAGGATGGAGAATGAAACGGTTAATTCAGAGACCATGGTCCAGAACTTAAAGAAGGGTAACTTTGAAGGTATGAGGCGTGAATTGGCTAGGATAGATTGGCGAATGATACTTAAGGGGTTGATTGTGGATGGGCAATGGCAGACATTTAGAGACCGCATGGATGAACTACAACAATTGTACATCCCTGTCTGGCGTAAAAATAAAAAAGGGAAGGTGGCTCAACCGTGGCTATCAAGGGAAATCAGGGATAGTATTAAAGCCAAGGAAGTGGCATACAAATTGGCCAGAAATAGCAGTGAACCCGGGGACTGGGAGACATTTAGAACTCAGCAGAGGAGGACAAAGGGTTTGATTAGGGCAGGGAAAATAGAGTACGAGAAGAAGCTTGCAGGAACATTAAGACAGACTGCAAAAGTTTCTACAGATATGTAAAGGGAAAAAGGTTAGTAAAGACAAACGTAGGTCCTCTGCAGTCAGAATCAGGGGAAGTCATAACGGAGAACAAAGAAATGGCAGACCAACTGAACAAGTACTTTGGTTCGGTATTCACTAAGGAGGACACAAACAACCTTCCGGATATAAAAGGGGTCAGAGGGTCTAGTAAGAAGGAGGAACTGAGGGAAATCCTTATTAGTTGGGAAATTGTGTTGGGGAAATTGATGGGATTGAAGGCCGATAAATCCCCAGGGCCTGATGGACTGCATCCCAGAGTACTTGAGGAGGTGGCCTTGGAAATAGCAGATACATTGACAGTCATTTTCCAACATTCCATAGACTCTGGATCAATTCCTATGGAGTGGAGGGTAGCCAATGTAACCCCACTTTTTAAAAAAGGGAGAGAAAACAGGAAATTATAGACCGGTCAGCCTGACCTCAGTAGTGGGTAAAATGATGGAATCAATTATTAAGGATGTCATAGCAGCGCATTTGGAAAGAGGTGACATGATAGGTTCAAGTCAGCATGGATTTGTGAAAGGGAAATCATGCTTGACAAATCTTCTGGAATTTTTTTGAGGATGTTTCCAGTATTTGGACTTTCAGAAGACTTTCGACAAGGTCCCACACAAGAGATTAATGTGCAAAGTTGAAGCGCATGGGATTGGGGGTAGTGTGCTGACGTGGATTGAGAACTGGTTGACAGACAGGAAGCAAAGAGTAGGAGTAAATGGGTACTTTTCAGAATGGCAGGCAGTGACTAGTGGGGTACCGCAGGGTTCTGTGCTGGGGCCCCAGCTGTTTACATTGTACATTAATGATTTAGACGAGGGGATTAAATGTAGTATATCTCCAAATTTGCAGATGACACTAAGTTGGGTGGCAATGTGAGCTGCGAGGAGGATGCTATGAGGCTGCAGAGTGACTTGGATAGGTTAGGTGAGTGGGCAAATATGCATGGCAGATGAAGTATAATGTGGATAAATGTGAGATTATTCACTTTGGTGGTAAAAACAGAGACACAGACTATTATCTGAATGGTGACAGATTAGAAAAAGGGGAGGTGCAATGAGACCTGGGTGTCATGGTACATCAGTCATTGAAGGTTGGCATGCAGGTACAGAAGGCGGTTAAACATAGAAACATAGAAAATAGGTGCAGGAGCAGGCCATTCAGCCCTTCTAGCCTGCACCGCCATTCAATGAGTTCATGGTTGAACATGAAACTTCAGTACCCCCTTCCTGCTTTCTCGCCATACCCCCTCGCACAACGAGATTGCTAATTAATCCTCTCTCATTACACAACACCCAGTCTAAGATGGCCTCCCCCCTAGTTGGTTCCTCGACATATTGGTCTAGAAAACCATCCCTTATGCATTCCAGGAAATCCTCCTCCACCGTATTGCTTCCAGTTTGGCTAGCCCAATCTATGTGCATATTAAAGTCACCCATTATAACTGCTGCACCTTTATTGCATGCACCCCTAATTTCCTGTTTGATGCCCTCCCCAACATCACTACTACTGTTTGGAGGTCTGTATACAACTCCCACTAACGTTTTTTGCCCTTTGGTGTTCTGCAGCTCTACCCATATAGATTCCACATCATCCAAGCTAATGTCTTTCCTAACTATTGCATTAATCTCCTCTTTAACCAGCAATGCTACCCCACCTCCTTTTCCTTTTATTCTATCCTTCCTGAATGTTGAATAACCCTGGATGTTGAGTTCCCAGCCCTGATCATCCTGGAGCCACGTCTCCGTAATCCCAATCACATCATATTTGTTAACATCTATTTGCAGAGTTAATTCATCCACCTTATTGCGGATACTCCTTGCCTTAAGACACAAAGCCTTCAGGCTTGTTTTTTTTAAACACCCTTTGTCCTTTTAGAATTCTGCCGCACAGTGGCCCTTCCTGTTCCCCGCCCCGGGCCTCTCCGCCCCCCGCCCCCCCCCATCTCCCCTCCGTCTCCTGCCTCTGCCTCCCTTTTGTCTCCCTCTGTCTCCCTGCATTGGTTCCCATCCCCCTGCCATATTAGTTTAACTCCTCCCCAACAGCACTAGCAAACACTCCCCCTAGGACATTGGTTCCGGTCCTGCCCAGGTGCAGACCATCCGGTTTGTACTGGTCCCACCTCCCCCAGAACCGGTTCCAATGCCCCAGGAATTTGAATCACTCCCTGCTGCACCACTGCTCAAGCCACGTATTCATCTGCGCTATCCTGCGATTCCTACTCTGACTAGCACGTGGCACTGGTAGCAATCACGAGATTACTACTTTTGAGGTCCTACTTTTAAAATTTAGCTCCTAGCTCCTTAAATTCGTTTCGTAGGACCTCATCCCTTTTTTTTTTACCTATGTCGTTGGAACCAATGTGCACCACGACAACTGGCTGTTCTCCCTCCCATTTCAGAATGTCCTGCACCCGCTCCGAGACATCCTTGACCCTTGCACCAGGGAGGCAACATACCATCCTGGAGTCTCGGTTGCGGCCGCAGAAACGCCTATTTATTCCCCTCATCATTAAGAAAACAAATGGCATGTTGGCCTTCATAGCGAGGGGATGAGAGTACAGGGGCAGGTAGGTGTTACTACAGGGCCTTGGTGAGGCCACACCTGGAGTATTGTGTACAGTTTTGGTCTCCTAACTTGAGGAAGGACATTCTTGCTATTGAGGGAGTGCAGCGAAGGTTCACCAGACTGATTCCCAGGATGGCGGAACTGACATATCAAGAAAGACTGGATCAACTGGGCTTGTATTCACTGGAGTTCAGAAGAATGAGAGGGGATCTCATAGAAACGTTTGAAAATTCTGATGGGTTTAGACAGGTTAGATGCAGGAAGAATGTTCCCAATGTTAGGGAAGTCCAGAACCAGGAGTCTCAGTCTAAGGATAAGGGATAAGCCATTTAGGATCGAGATGAGGAGAAACTTCTTCACCCAGAGATTGGTGAACCTGTGGAATTCTCTACCACAGAAAGTTGTTGAGGCCAATTCATTAAATATATTCAAAAAGGAGTTAGATGTAGTCCTTACTACTAGGGGGATCAAGGGGTATGGTGAGAAAGCAGGAATAGGGTACTGAAGTTGCAAGTTCAGCCATGAACTCATTGAATGGCGGTGCAGGCTAGAAGGGCCGAATGGCCTACTCCTGCACCTATTTTCTATCTTTCTATGTTTCCTACATTGCAACAGTGGTTACACTTCTAAAAAGTACGCCATTGGCTGTAAAGGTGCTTTGGCACGTCCTGAGGCTGTGAAAGGCGCTATAGAAATGCACGAGTCTTTGTTTGCCCGGGCGTCCATCCTCCATGGGTGGACCTCGACAGACCCTTAGCACCCCCTGGTGGCACTTCAGCGAAGAGCAGCAGCGATCAGGAGTCGGGCCTGGGATCTTGGTGTGGATCTGACATCACTCACACACTGCCTGCACAAACTCAACCAACTCTGGAGGTTTATCTCACTCACCATTGCAAGCACGCAAGGCAGTGGAACAAACATAGTTGGTCTCATACTCGTAAACAAAAAGGGAAAGGAAGACTTGGATTTATATAGCGCCTTTCACGACACCTGGACGTCCCAAAGCGCTTTGCAGCCAATGAAGTACTTTTCGAGTGTAGTCACTGTTGTAATGCAGGAAACACGGCAGCCAATATGCGCACAGCAAGCTCCCACAAACAGCAATGTGATAATGACCAGATCATCAGTTTTTTTTAAAAAGTGATGTTGATTGAGGGATAAATATTTGCCCCAGGACACCGGGGATAACTCCTCTGCTCTTCTTCGAAAAAGTGCCGCGGGATCTTTTACGTCCACCCGAGAGAAAATCTGTCGCTCTCTGTCTTGAATATGCTCAAAGACTGAGCCTCCACAGCCCTCTGGGGTAGAAAATTCCAAAGATTCATCAGCCCCTGAGTGAAGAAATTTCTCCTCATCTCAGTCCTAAATGGCTGACCCCTTATTCTGAGACTGTGACCCCTGGTTCTAGACTCCCCAGCCCGGGGGAAACATCCGCCCTGCATCTACCCTGTCCAACCCTGTAAGAATTTTCTTCCAAGACTAGGCCTTGTATGCCCTTGAGTATGGAAGATTAAGGGGTGATATAATCGAGGTGTTGAAAATGATTAAAAGGATTCGACGGGGTAGACACAGAGAAACTATTTCCGCTGGCTGGGGGAAATCAAAAATGAGGACGACATAATCTTAAAATTAGAGCTAGGCCATTTAAGAGAAAATTCAGGAAGCACTTCGTCTCACACTGGGTAGTAGAAATTTGGAACCCTCTTCCCCAAAAGGTGGATGCTGAGGGTCAATTGGAGCTTTCAAGACTGAGGTGGATAGATTTTTTGTTGGGAAAGGGTTCTCAAGGGACAGGGAGCACAGGCGGGTAAATGGAGCTGTGGCACAGATCAGTCGCGATCTCATTGAACAGCGGAGCAGGCTTGAGGGGCTGAATGGCCTCCTCCTGCTCCTCTATTGGCCAGGGCACTGGGGGAAAAACTCCCCTGTTCTTCATCCAATCGCGCAACGGGATCTTTAAAGCCCTCCCGAACCAATGAACCTTGGTTTAACATCTGCCCCAAAGAACGGCTCCTCAGGCAATACAGCACTCCCTGGGAAGGATATATTGGCCTGGGAGGGAGTGCAGCATGGGTTTATCAGAATGAGACCCGGACTTCAAGAGTTAAGTTAAGAGGAGAGATTACACAAACTGTATTCCCTGGAATTTAGAAGGTTCAGGAGTGATCTGATCGAAGTTTTCAGGATATTAAGGGGAACGGCTAGGGTATATAGAGAGAAACTATTCCCAACGGTTGGGGAGTCGAGGTCTGGGGGCATAGTCTAAAAATTAGAGCCAGATCTTTCAGGAGTGAAATTAGGAAACACTTCTATACACAAAGGGTTGTAGAAGTGTGGAACTCTCTTTTGCAAACGGCAATTGATGCTAGGTCAATTGTTAATTTTAGATCTGAGATTGATAGACCTCTTTAGGTATTAAGGGATGTGGGCCAAAGGCGAGTGGATGGAGTTAGGTCGCAGATCAGCTGCGATCTCATTGAATGGCGGAACAGGCTCGAGGGGCCGAATGGCCTCCTCCTGTTCCTGTGGTGCTAACACGGCAACGGGTGGGACCAATGTAGGTAAAAATCAAGATGGCACTTGGGGTGGAAACTCTGGCCAGCTGGTCAGAAATGTCCTTACCTTTCAAAATGTCTCTTGCTGATTTGGCCTGCTCAAAGTTGGCTTTGTTGCTCATGGCAACCAGTGTCTTCAGCTCCTCCGCCCTGGAGATGTACTGGGTTACCTAGCAACCGATTAGAAAGACAGATATGAAGCTCAGCCTGGAGATTTATTTTACGCGGGAAAATTCCCGGCACAAACCATCGCGGTCCCTAAACGGGAATTACATCGAGACTGAGCCGCGAGGATTGTAAAGGGCCCGGGGGTGGGATTGAACGCAGGGCATCATGTGGGGAATAAACAGCGGCACAGGCTAGATGGGCCAAATGGCGTGTTTCTGTGCTGGAACATTCCGTGACATAGCCAGCACGGGAAAGGCCGTCACATGGTCCACACCAGCCAATAGAATAGCAGCTTTCGCATTGCTGCGAGGAGGTTCTGGGTGTGCGACAGAGCGATGCCCAGCAATGTGACCGAGGGCTCCAGTCCGACACGGTGTGTAAAGCCGAGAGGCACAGACAACACTGGCAGGTAAAGACCAGCGGATCCATCAACCTCACCCTCACTCAATAGTCAAAGCATCGGGACACTCCCTCCCCCCCCCCCCCCCCCCCCGTCCTCCCTCCCACCTCCTCCACCCACCCATCGCTCCTCCACCCCTCCTCATCCCCTCACCTGCCCTCTCTCCCCCCTCCTCCTTCCCTCACCTGCCTCCCTCCTACTCAACACCCCTCCTCTCTCTTTCTCTCCCACCTCCCCCCCCCCCCCGCCACCTCCTCCCTCACTCTTCCCTTCCCCCTTCCCCCTCCCCTCCTCCTCCCTCACTTTCCCCCCCACCCTCCTCCTCCCATCCAGTGAACAAAGTATGGGATGGACAAAAGGCCAGAATTAGAGGAGCGCAGACATCTCTTAGGGGGGGGGGGGTTGTGGGGCTGGAGGTGATTACAGAGATAGGGAGGGGCGAGGGGCGAGGGGCGAGGGCCATGGAGGGATTTGAAAACAAGGATGAGAATTTTGAAATCAAGGCTTTGCTAAACCGGGAGCGAGTAGGTCAGCGAACACAGAGGGTGATGGGTGAGCGGGACTCGGTGCGAGTTAGGACATGGGGCAGCGAGCACAGGGGGTGATGGGTGAGCAGGACTCGGTGCGAGTTAGGACACGGGGCAGCGAGCACAAGGGGTGATGGGTGAGCAGGACTCGGTGCGAGTTAGGACACGGGGCAGTGAGCACAGGGGGGTGATGGGTGAGCAGGACTCGGTGCGAGTTAGGACACAGGGCAGCCGAGTT
>NC_091997.1:69678605-69779330 GCF_044704955.1 Pristiophorus japonicus
GCCGAGTCCAAGATCGGATCAGCCATGATCTTATTGAATGGCGGAGCAGGCTCGAGGGGCCGAATGGCCGACTCCTGCTCCCATTTCTTATCATTTTGAACTCGGAGTGCTGTCACGCCTGACACTAGTGACTGAGGCTCCCCGCGGAGAATTACAATTAGGGAGAGACGTCGCGGGTTACTGCGGGGAAGGGTCAGGGAGAATATACCCCCCTCCACATTGAGAAACCCCCGGGACGGCAGCGCTCCCGCGAAACCCCCCCCCCCCCGGAATGATAAAGTGGATTAACGCACGGCCTTCTCCAGACTGTCGGCGCTCGGCATGTGAGCCAGGTCCACGAAGGGGTGGGCGAAGAACTCCTCGAAGGTTATCCTGTGCCCTGGGTCCCTCACCAGCAGCCGGAGGAGCAGATCCCGACAGTCCCCAGAGACACGTGCACCGGCCGGAAGCTGCAGCCAAAAGCAAGAGGGCGTTAAAACATCCGGGGAGGGAAGAAGACCACAGGAAGCCCTCCCGGGCCAGAGATTCCCCAATCACCCCCGCTTCCCCGGTCTCAATCCGCAACGCAATACGTCACAAAAAAATATTGTAAAGCAATCACCCAGCGGGCGGAAACGAGCACCGACATTTCTCATCCCGACAGTTAAATATTGTGTTTAGCGTCACAGTTTTAAAGTCGGACCAGCGCAGGATGAACAGATGATTAAAAAAAAACAAGCTTCCTGGGCTCTGCAGTCAGAGGTTTGTATCCGAATCCCTTTGCTCCCACCCCCACCGCCCCCCCCCCAGGACATGCTGGGATTGGAGGCGGTAGGTGCCCCATCCAATCAGAGGTTCACACGCCCGCGACTCAATCCGCCTGGGGGGGGGGCTGGTAATGTTTGCGCACGGACCGTTCATAAATCCATGTGCTCGCAGTTTCCACATTTAAAAAAGCGGGTGAGCCAGCTGTGCTGGAGCCCCAGAGTGCCGCCCAGCTCGAGGGGAAGGTCGGTGGTCAGTACTCTGCACGGCGAGTTGTTCAATCTTCAGACACTGGGCCGGTGAGAGAGCGATCTCCATCTGCTGAGCTCCTGTAACGGGTGTCCGTAGTCTGTTACTCAGTGTCAGCGGTGGCTCAGTGAGCAGCACCCTCGCCTCGGAGTCAGAAGGTCGTGGGTTCAAGTCCCACTCCAGGGACTCAAGCACAAAAATCCAGGCCGACACTCCCAGTGCAGTGCTGAGGGAGCGTTTCGCTGTCGGAGGCGCCGTCTTTCGGATGAGACGTTAAACCCCGAGGCCCCGTCTGCTCGCTCAGGCGAACGTAAAAAGATCCCTTGGATCCATTTCGAAGAGGAGCAGGGGAGTTATTCCCCAGTGTCCTGGGCCAATATTTATCCCTCAATCAACATAACAAAAAGCAGATTATCTGGTCATGGTCACATTGCTGTTTGTGGGAGCTTGCTGTGCGCAAATTGGCTGCTGCGTTTTCTACAACAGTGACTACACTTCAAAATATACTGGCAGGTGACCTAATCGAGGTCATTTAAAATGATGAAAGGTTTTGATAGAGTGAATACAGAGAGAATGTTTCCACTTGTGGGGAAGAGCATAACTAGAGGCCATCAATATAAGATAGTCACCAAGAAATCCAATAGGGAATTCAGGAGAAACTTCTTTACCCAGAGAATGTGGAACTTGCTGTCACAGGGAATGGTTGAGGCGAATAGTATCGATGCATTTAAGGGGAGGCTGGACAAACAATGAAGGGAATAGAGGGTCATGCTGATAGATTTAGATGAGGAAAGACAGGAGGAGGCTCGAGTGGAGCATAAACGCTGGCATGGACTGGTTGGGCCGAATGGCCTGTTTCTGTGCCGTATATCCTGTGTAACTGCATTGGCTGTAAAGTGCTTTGGGACGTCCCGAGGTCATGAAAGGCGCTATATAAATGCAAGTCTTTCTTTCTTATCACACTGGGAAGAGACAGCATCGGTGCTCAGGTGTGATGCCCTCCAGAGTTGAATGGCCTACTGAGGCTCACACACCAGGTTCGGTGCCTGAAGAACGGATGCTGGGGGCGAATAGAGGTCATTTTTTAAAAACAAAAATCAGAACATTAATTAGAAGTTCGTTGTGATCGGCAAATCAAACCGAAGCCTTTGAATCCATGTCCAGATACAGCTGAATAAATCTTAATTAGCCTGGTGTCCGTCCACAGGAGTGGCGAGTGGACTGGGCGGGGCAGGTGGGGAGGAAATCAGGCGCGACCCACAAAAAGTCAGATCGCAACCAAAGGGGCAGATCCTGGGCATTAAAGGTGAATTCAGTGGCACTCACTTACTGCCTGCTTAGAGCCCCCTCTGGTGGTGGCATGTTCCACTGCAACAGAGTGGGACCTCAGAACATCCGTGTGCAAGGTCGCCACCCTGTGTCAGGATGTGAAATAACAGCAACTTGTATTCATATCATCATAGTCCCTCGAATCGAGTCTGACTTGCTTCCACGTCAAAAAGTTCACAGGTGTTTCAATGATGGACCTAAAGTTCTAGGTTCCGAACTAAATCTTGAAGGGCGGAAGATGCCTGTGCGTGGATTTTTTAACGTGGGGTGACCGTTGCACACCAGCCACCAGAATGTGGGAGGCCAGCCAGGAGCTTGTTGGAATAGTCAAGTCTAGAGGTAACAAAGGCAAGTTAAGAATTCACATGGGCCACCTTGCTACAACATAATTAGGAATGGCTAAGATCATCAGCCCCTAAACTCTTGCTTTTGATAAAAGTAGTAACTGGTCAAAAGGACAGTTACTCTCGAGCTCTCACTGAAAGGACACACAAGCTGTTTAAGGTGATCGGGTGGATTGAGGGAAACTATTCCCTCGGGTGGAGGGAGTCCAGAACAAGGGAGCAAAAACTTAAAATCAGAGCCAGGCCATTCAGGGTGATGTCAGGAATCACGTCTTGACACAAAGGGCAGTGGGAATCGGGAACTCTCTCCCCCAAAAAGTTGTGGGTGCTGGTGGTCAATTGAAAATTTCAGTACGGAGATTGATCGATTTTTTGATAGGCAAGGGTTGCAGAACCACAGAGGTAAATGTCAGCTGTGGCTCACTGGGCAGCACTCTCACCTCTGAGTCAGCAGGTTGTGGGTTCAAGTCCCACTCCAGGGACTTGAGCACAGAAATCTAGGCTAACACTCCCAGTGCAGTGCTGAGGGAGTGCCGCACTGTCGGAGGGGCAGTACTGAGGGAGCGCCGCACTGACGGAGGGGCAGTACTGAGGGAGCGGCGCACTGTCGGAGAGGCAGTACTGAGGGAGCGCCGCACTGTCGGAGGGGCAGTACTGAGGGAGCGCCGCACTGTCGGAGGGGCAGTACTGAGGGAGCGCCGCACTGTCGGAGAGGCAGTACTGAGGGAGCGCCGCACTGTCGGAGAGGCAGTACTGAGGGAGCGCCGCACTGTCGGAGAGGCAGTACTGAGGGAGCGCCGCACTGTCGGAGAGGCAGTACTGAGGGAGCGCCGCACTGTCGGAGGGGCAGTACTGAGGGAGCGCCGCACTGTCGGAGGGGCAGTGCTGAGGGAATGCCGCACTGTCGGAGGGGCAGTACTGAGGGAGCGCCGCACTGTCGGAGGGGCAGTACTGAGGGAGTGCCGCACTGTCGGAGGGGCAGTGCTGAGGGAATGCCGCACTGTCGGAGGGGCAGTACTGAGGGAGCGTCGCACTGTCGGAGGGGCAGTGCTGAGGGAGTGCCGCACTGTCGGAGGTGGCGTCTTTCGCATGAGATGTTAAACCGAGGCCCCGTCTGCTCTCTCGGGTGGATGCAAAAAGATTCCACTTGGCACAGTTGCAGCTTAGGAGCTTCTGTCCCCAACTGATGGCCAGAACTAACACACACACAGACACACTCACCCATCCTGCTCATCAGACATGGACACCGCATCCCAAACAGGGGCCTTGGTTTAACGTCTCGTCTGAAAGACGGCACCTCCAACAGTTCAGCACTGCACTGAGAGTCAGCCTAGATTTTTGTGCTCGAGTCCCTGGAGTGGGACTTGAACCCACGACCTGCTGAGGAAACACACATTGCATTGCCCCGCCATCGACGGTCACTCACCTCGATGGCCTTGTTGCTACGAATCTTGTCCTCCAGCTCCGCAAACGACCTGGAGGCAAACGGGGGCCGGCCAAATAACGTTTCTGCAGTGAAACCAAACACGGCGGAGTCAGTGAGGGCCAAGACACTCGCCCCATGGCCCCTCCGCACAGCCCCACGGCCCCATAGCCCCTCCGCACAGCCCCACGGCCCCTCCCCGCGGCCCCTCCGCACAGCCCCACGGCCCCTCCGCACAGCCCCACGGCCCCTCCGCACAGCCGCACAGCCCCACGGCCCCTCCGCACAGCCCCACGGCCCCTCCGCACAGCCCCACGGCCCCTCCGCACAGCCCCACGGCCCCTCCGCACAGCCCCACGGCCCCTCCGCACAGCCCCACGGCCCCTCCGCACAGCCCCACGGCCCCATGGCCCCACAGCCCCACGGCCCCACAGCCCCACAGCCCCACAGCCCCATGGCCCCACAGCCCCACGGCCCCTCCGCACAGCCCCACGGCCCCATGGCCCCACAGCCCCATGGCCCCTCCGCACAGCCCCACGGCCCCTCCGCACAGCCCCACGGCCCCTCCGCACAGCCCCACGGCCCCACGGCCCCTCCGCACAGCCCCACGGCCCCTCCGCACAGCCCCACGGCCCCATGGCCCCACAGCCCCACGGCCCCACAGCCCCACAGCCCCACAGCCCCATGGCCCCACAGCCCCACGGCCCCTCCGCACAGCCCCACGGCCCCATGGCCCCACAGCCCCATGGCCCCTCCGCACAGCCCTGCGCCCCCATAGTCCCTCCGCACAGCCCCATGGCCCCTCCGCACAGCCCCATGGCCCCATGGCCCCTCCGCACAGCCCCATGGCCCCATGGCCCCTCCGCACATCCCCACGGCCCCTCCGCACAGCCCCATGGCCCCACGGCCCCTCCGCACATCCCCACGGCCCCTCCGCACATCCCCACGGCCCCTCCGCACATCCCCACGGCCCCTCCGCACATCCCCACGGCCCCACGGCCCCTCCGCACAGCCCCTCCGCACAGCCCCGTGGCTCCGTCCTTACACAGAGGGGTCATTAGACGGGGTATGTTAGAATAGTGGCTATGTTACCGGACCAGTAACCCAGAGGCCTGGACTAATGATCCAGAGACCAGAGTTCAAATCCCACCACGGCAGCTGGGGAATTAAAATTCAGTTAATTAAATAAATCTGGAAATAAAAAGCCAGCATTAGTAATGGTGACCATGAAACTACCAGATTGTCGTAAAAACCCAACCGGTTCATTAATGTTCCTTTAGGGAAGGAAATCTGCCGCCCTTACCCGGTCTGGCCGATATGTGACTCCAGACCCACAGCAATGTGGCTGACTCTTAACTGCCCTCTGAAATGGCGGCTCACCACCACCTTCTCAAGGGGCAATTAGGGATGGGCAATAAATGCCGGCCTTGCCAGGGATGCCCACATCCCAGGAAATAATTAAAAAAAACACACAGGGACGGCTTGTGAGACAAGTATTTTGAAAAGGAAGAATACAAAAAGGAAGGATATACTTGTCTTGGAGATGGTGCAACAGAGATTCACCAGATGGATTCCTGGTATGAGAGGGCTGTCTTATGATGAGAGATTGTGTCGAATGGGACTATACTCTCTGGAGTTTAGAAGAATGAGAGGTGATCTCATTGAAACACACAAGATTCTGAGGGAGATTGACAGGGTAGATGCAGGGAGGATGTTTCCCCCCGGGCTGGGGAGTCGAGAACCAGGGGTCACAGTCTCAGGATCAGGGGAAGGCCATTTAAGACAGAGATGTGGAGTTGAGGTCGAAGATCAGCCACGATCTGATTGAATGACGGAGCAGGCTCGAGGGGCCGAATGGCCGACTCCTGCTCCGTATCTTATGTTATGTAATGTGTCTATTTTCTTCTTCGAAATGTAAACATTATTTAACACAATCCTAATCGCCCTGGAGTTTCGAACAACGAGAGGTGGTTTCATTGAAACATACAAGATTCTGAAGGGGCTTGACAGGGTAGATGCAGGGAGGATGTTTCCCCCCGGGCTGGGGAGTCTAGAACCAGGGGTCACAGTCTCTGGATAAGGGGTCGGCCATTTAGGACTGAGATGAGGAGGAATTTCTTCACTCAGAGGGTGGTGAATCTTTGGAATTCTCTGCCCCAGAGGGCTGTGGAGGCTCAGTCTGAGAGTATATTCAAGGCGGAGATCGATAGATTTTTGGAGACTAGGGGAGTTAAGGAATATGGGGAGCGGGCAGGGAAGTGGAGTTGAGGTCGATGATCAGCCGTGATCTGATTGAATGGCCGACTCCCGCTCCCATTTCTTATCCTGCATTGGAGGCTCACCGTACAGAATAACTCCCAGCGACCACAGGTCTACCCGCGCGTCGTACTGCTGACGACACACCATCTCAGGCGCCATGTAGAGGGGGGAGCCACGGAGAACGTGCTTCTCATCCCACGGCGACATGTACTGTGCAAAGCCGAAGTCTGCAGAGGAGACAAGACAGCGGGTTAAAAATCGGGACCTCAAAGGGAGAACGGTTCTTTTTCTTAAGCAAACGCTGCATACTTGTTCATTCTGTATCTGGGCAACATCAACTTGCATTTATATAGCGCCTCTAGTGTTGTGCAACATCCCTCCACAGGAGCGTAATCGGTAATCGAGCTGCATAAACTGTGTTTACTGCGTACAGTTCTGGTCGCCATATTTAAAAAAAGGATATAGAGGCACTGGAGAGGGGCAGAGGAGATTTACAAGGATGATACCAGAAATACGAGGGTGTACACATCAGGAAAGGATGAACAGGCTGAGTCTCTTTTCTCTTGAAAAAAGCCTGAGGGGTGACCTAATGGAGGTCTTTAAAATGATGAAAGGTTTTGATAGAGTAGATACAGAGAGAATGTTTCCACTTGTGGGGAAGAGCATAACTAGAGGCCATCAATATAAGATAGTCACCAAGAAATCCAATAGGGAATTCAGGAGGAACTTCTTTACCCAGAGAGCGGTGAGAATGTGGAACTCGCTGCCACAGGGAGTGGTTGGGGTGAATAGTATCGATGCATTTAAGGGGAGGCTGGACAAGTATATGAGGGAGAAGGGAATAGAGGGTTATGCTGATAGATTTAGATGAGGAAAGACGGGAGGAGGCTCGAGTGGAGCATAAACACCGGCATGGACTGGTTGGGCCGAATGGCCTGTTTCTGCGCCATATATCCTAGGCAATGGGGGGGGGGGGGGCAGACGGAGGGAGCGAGGGGGGGAGACGGAGGGAGCGAGAGGGGGGAGCGAGGGGGGAGAGAGAGGGAGCGAGGGGGAGAGAGAGGGAGCGAGGGGGGAGAGAGAGGGAGCGAGGGGGGAGAGAGAGGGAGCGAGGGGGGAGAGAGAGGGAGCGAGGGGGGAGAGAGAGGGAGCGAGGGGGGAGAGAGAGGGAGCGAGGGGGGAGAGAGAGGGAGCGAGGGGGGAGAGAGAGGGAGCGAGGGGGGAGAGAGAGGGAGCGAGGGGGGAGAGAGAGGGAGCGAGGGGGGAGAGAGAGGGAGCGAGGGGGGAGAGAGAGGGAGCGAGGGGGGAGAGAGAGGGAGCGAGGGGGGAGAGAGAGGGAGCGAGGGGGGAGAGAGAGGGAGCGAGGGGGGAGAGAGAGGGAGCGAGGGGGGAGAGAGAGGGAGCGAGGGGGGAGAGAGAGGGAGCGAGGGGGGAGAGAGAGGGAGCGAGGGGGGAGAGAGAGGGAGCGAGGGGGGAGAGAGAGGGAGCGAGGGGGGAGAGAGAGGGAGCGAGGGGGGAGAGAGAGGGAGCGAGGGGGGAGAGAGAGGGAGCGAGGGGGGAGAGAGAGGGAGCGAGGGGGGAGAGAGAGGGAGCGAGGGGGGAGAGAGAGGGAGCGAGGGGGGAGAGAGAGGGAGCGAGGGGGGAGAGAGAGGGAGCGAGGGGGGAGAGAGAGGGAGCGAGGGGGGAGAGAGAGGGAGCGAGGGGGGAGAGAGAGGGAGCGAGGGGGGAGAGAGAGGGAGCGAGGGGGGAGAGAGAGGGAGCGAGGGGGGAGAGAGAGGGAGCGAGGGGGGAGAGAGAGGGAGCGAGGGGGGAGAGAGAGGGAGCGAGGGGGGAGAGAGAGGGAGCGAGGGGGGAGAGAGAGGGAGCGAGGGGGGAGAGAGAGGGAGCGAGGGGGGAGAGAGAGGGAGCGAGGGGGGAGAGAGAGGGAGCGAGGGGGGAGAGAGAGGGAGCGAGGGGGGAGAGAGAGGGAGCGAGGGGGGAGAGAGAGGGAGCGAGGGGGGAGAGAGAGGGAGCGAGGGGGGAGAGAGAGGGAGCGAGGGGGGAGAGAGAGGAGCGAGGGGGAGAGAGAGGGAGCGAGGGGGGAGAGAGAGGGAGCGAGGGGGGAGAGAGAGGGAGCGAGGGGGGAGAGAGAGGGAGCGAGGGGGAGAGAGAGGGAGCGAGGGGGGGAGAGAGAGGGAGCGAGGGGGAGAGAGAGGGAGCGAGGGGGGAGAGAGAGGGAGCGAGGGGGGAGAGAGAGGGAGCGAGGGGGAGAGAGAGGGAGCGAGGGGGGAGAGAGAGGGAGCGAGGGGGAGAGAGAGGGAGCGAGGGGGAGAGAGAGGGAGCGAGGGGGGAGAGAGAGGGAGCGAGGGGGGAGAGAGAGGGAGCGAGGGGGGAGAGAGAGGGAGCGAGGGGGGAGAGAGAGGGAGCGAGGGGGGAGAGAGAGGGAGCGAGGGGGAGAGAGAGGGAGCGAGGGGGGAGAGAGAGGGAGCGAGGGGGGGAGAGAGAGGGAGCGAGGGGGAGAGAGAGGGAGCGAGGGGGGAGAGAGAGGGAGCGAGGGGGGAGAGAGAGGGAGCGAGGGGGGAGAGAGAGGGAGCGAGGGGGGAGAGAGAGGGAGCGAGGGGGGAGAGAGAGGGAGCGAGGGGGGAGAGAGAGGGAGCGAGGGGGGAGAGAGAGGGAGCGAGGGGGGAGAGAGAGGGAGCGAGGGGGGAGAGAGAGGGAGCGAGGGGGGAGAGAGAGGGAGCGAGGGGGGAGAGAGAGGGAGCGAGGGGGAGAGAGAGGGAGCGAGGGGGGAGAGAGAGGGAGCGAGGGGGGAGAGAGAGGGAGCGAGGGGGGAGAGAGAGGGAGCGAGGGGGGAGAGAGAGGGAGCGAGGGGGGAGAGAGAGGGAGCGAGGGGGGAGAGAGAGGGAGCGAGGGGGGAGAGAGAGGGAGCGAGGGGGAGAGAGAGGGAGCGAGGGGGAGAGAGAGGGAGCGAGGGGGGAGAGAGAGGGAGCGAGGGGGGAGAGAGAGGGAGCGAGGGGGAGAGAGAGGGAGCGAGGGGGGAGAGAGAGGGAGCGAGGGGGGAGAGAGAGGGAGCGAGGGGGAGAGAGAGGGAGCGAGGGGGGAGAGAGAGGGAGCGAGGGGGGAGAGAGAGGGAGCGAGGGGGGAGAGAGAGGGAGCGAGGGGGAGAGAGAGGGAGCGAGGGGGGAGAGAGAGGGAGCGAGGGGGGAGAGAGAGGGAGCGAGGGGGGAGAGAGAGGGAGCGAGGGGGAGAGAGAGGGAGCGAGGGGGGAGAGAGAGGGAGCGAGGGGGGAGAGAGAGGGAGCGAGGGGGGAGAGAGAGGGAGCGAGGGGGAGAGAGAGGGAGCGAGGGGGGAGAGAGAGGGAGCGAGGGGGAGAGAGAGGGAGCGAGGGGGGAGAGAGAGGGAGCGAAGAGAGGAGCGAGGGGGAGAGAGAGGGAGCGAGGGGGGAGAGAGAGGGAGCGAGGGGGGAGAGAGAGGGAGCGAGGGGGGAGAGAGAGGGAGCGAGGGGGGAGAGAGAGGGAGCGAGGGGGGAGAGAGAGGGAGCGAGGGGGGAGAGAGAGGGAGCGAGGGGGGAGAGAGAGGGAGCGAGGGGGGAGAGAGAGGGAGCGAGGGGGGAGAGAGAGGGAGCGAGGGGGGAGAGAGAGGGAGCGAGGGGGGAGAGAGAGGGAGCGAGGGGGGAGAGAGAGGGAGCGAGGGGGGAGAGAGAGGGAGCGAGGGGGGAGAGAGAGGGAGCGAGGGGGGGAGAGAGAGGGAGCGAGGGGGGAGAGAGAGGGAGCGAGGGGGGAGAGAGAGGGAGCGAGGGGGGAGAGAGAGGGAGCGAGGGGGGAGAGAGAGGGAGCGAGGGGGGAGAGAGAGGGAGCGAGGGGGGAGAGAGAGGGAGCGAGGGGGAGAGAGAGGGAGCGAGGGGGGAGAGAGAGGGAGCGAGGGGGGAGAGAGAGGGAGCGAGGGGGGAGAGAGAGGGAGCGAGGGGGGAGAGAGAGGGAGCGAGGGGGGAGAGAGAGGGAGCGAGGGGGGAGAGAGAGGGAGCGAGGGGGGAGAGAGAGGGAGCGAGGGGGGAGAGAGAGGGAGCGAGGGGGAGAGAGAGGGAGCGAGGGGGGAGAGAGAGGGAGCGAGGGGGGAGAGAGAGGGAGCGAGGGGGAGAGAGAGGGAGCGAGGGGGGAGAGAGAGGGAGCGAGGGGGGAGAGAGAGGGAGCGAGGGGGGAGAGAGAGGGAGCGAGGGGGGAGAGAGAGGGAGCGAGGGGGGAGAGAGAGGGAGCGAGGGGGGAGAGAGAGGGAGCGAGGGGGGAGAGAGAGGGAGCGAGGGGGGAGAGAGAGGGAGCGAGGGGGGAGAGAGAGGGAGCGAGGGGGGAGAGAGAGGGAGCGAGGGGGGAGAGAGAGGGAGCGAGGGGGGAGAGAGAGGGAGCGAGGGGGGAGAGAGAGGGAGCGAGGGGGGAGAGAGAGGGAGCGAGGGGGGAGAGAGAGGGAGCGAGGGGGGAGAGAGAGGGAGCGAGGGGGGAGAGAGAGGGAGCGAGGGGGGAGAGAGAGGGAGAGGGGGGAGAGAGAGGGAGCGAGGGGGAGAGAGAGGGAGCGAGGGGGGAGAGAGAGGGAGCGAGGGGGGAGAGAGAGGGAGCGAGGGGGGAGAGAGAGGGAGCGAGGGGGGAGAGAGAGGGAGCGAGGGGGGAGAGAGAGGGAGCGAGGGGGGAGAGAGAGGGAGCGAGGGGGGAGAGAGAGGGAGCGAGGGGGGAGAGAGAGGGAGCGAGGGGGGAGAGAGAGGGAGCGAGGGGGGAGAGAGAGGGAGCGAGGGGGGAGAGAGAGGGAGCGAGGGGGGAGAGAGAGGGAGCGAGGGGGGAGAGAGAGGGAGCGAGGGGGGAGAGAGAGGGAGCGAGGGGGGAGAGAGAGGGAGCGAGGGGGGAGAGAGAGGGAGCGAGGGGGAGAGAGAGGGAGCGAGGGGGGAGAGAGAGGGAGCGAGGGGGGAGAGAGAGGGAGCGAGGGGGGAGAGAGAGGGAGCGAGGGGGGAGAGAGAGGGAGCGAGGGGGGAGAGAGAGGGAGCGAGGGGGGAGAGAGAGGGAGCGAGGGGGAGAGAGAGGGAGCGAGGGGGGAGAGAGAGGGAGCGAGGGGGGAGAGAGAGGGAGCGAGGGGGGAGAGAGAGGGAGCGAGGGGGGAGAGAGAGGGAGCGAGGGGGGAGAGAGAGGGAGCGAGGGGGGAGAGAGAGGGAGCGAGGGGGGAGAGAGAGGGAGCGAGGGGGGAGAGAGAGGGAGCGAGGGGGGAGAGAGAGGGAGCGAGGGGGGAGAGAGAGGGAGCGAGGGGGGAGAGAGAGGGAGCGAGGGGGGAGAGAGAGGGAGCGAGGGGGGAGAGAGAGGGAGCGAGGGGGGAGAGAGAGGGAGCGAGGGGGGAGAGAGAGGGAGCGAGGGGGGAGAGAGAGGGAGCGAGGGGGGAGAGAGAGGGAGCGAGGGGGGAGAGAGAGGGAGCGAGGGGGGAGAGAGAGGGAGCGAGGGGGGAGAGAGAGGGAGCGAGGGGGGAGAGAGAGGGAGCGAGGGGGGAGAGAGAGGGAGCGAGGGGGGAGAGAGAGGGAGCGAGGGGGGAGAGAGAGGGAGCGAGGGGGGAGAGAGAGGGAGCGAGGGGGGAGAGAGAGGGAGCGAGGGGGAGAGAGAGGGAGCGAGGGGGGAGAGAGAGGGAGCGAGGGGGGAGAGAGAGGGAGCGAGGGGGGAGAGAGAGGGAGCGAGGGGGGAGAGAGAGGGAGCGAGGGGGGAGAGAGAGGGAGCGAGGGGGGAGAGAGAGGGAGCGAGGGGGGAGAGAGAGGGAGCGAGGGGGGAGAGAGAGGGAGCGAGGGGGGAGAGAGAGGGAGCGAGGGGGGAGAGAGAGGGAGCGAGGGGGGAGAGAGAGGGAGCGAGGGGGGAGAGAGAGGGAGCGAGGGGGGAGAGAGAGGGAGCGAGGGGGGAGAGAGAGGGAGCGAGGGGGGAGAGAGAGGGAGCGAGGGGGGAGAGAGAGGGAGCGAGGGGGGAGAGAGAGGGAGCGAGGGGGAGAGAGAGGGAGCGAGGGGGGAGAGAGAGGGAGCGAGGGGGGAGAGAGAGGGAGCGAGGGGGGAGAGAGAGGGAGCGAGGGGGGAGAGAGAGGGAGCGAGGGGGGAGAGAGAGGGAGCGAGGGGGGAGAGAGAGGGAGCGAGGGGGGAGAGAGAGGGAGCGAGGGGGAGAGAGAGGGAGCGAGGGGGGAGAGAGAGGGAGCGAGGGGGGAGAGAGAGGGAGCGAGGGGGGAGAGAGAGGGAGCGAGGGGGGAGAGAGAGGGAGCGAGGGGGGAGAGAGAGGGAGCGAGGGGGGAGAGAGAGGGAGCGAGGGGGGAGAGAGAGGGAGCGAGGGGGGAGAGAGAGGGAGCGAGGGGGGAGAGAGAGGGAGCGAGGGGGGAGAGAGAGGGAGCGAGGGGGGAGAGAGAGGGAGCGAGGGGGGAGAGAGAGGGAGCGAGGGGGGAGAGAGAGGGAGCGAGGGGGGAGAGAGAGGGAGCGAGGGGGGAGAGAGAGGGAGCGAGGGGGGAGAGAGAGGGAGCGAGGGGGGAGAGAGAGGGAGCGAGGGGGGAGAGAGAGGGAGCGAGGGGGGAGAGAGAGGGAGCGAGGGGGGAGAGAGAGGGAGCGAGGGGGGAGAGAGAGGGAGCGAGGGGGGAGAGAGAGGGAGCGAGGGGGGAGAGAGAGGGAGCGAGGGGGGAGAGAGAGGGAGCGAGGGGGGAGAGAGAGGGAGCGAGGGGGGAGAGAGAGGGAGCGAGGGGGGAGAGAGAGGGAGCGAGGGGGGAGAGAGAGGGAGCGAGGGGGAGAGAGAGGGAGCGAGGGGGGAGAGAGAGGGAGCGAGGGGGGAGAGAGAGGGAGCGAGGGGGGAGAGAGAGGGAGCGAGGGGGGAGAGAGAGGGAGCGAGGGGGGAGAGAGAGGGACGAGGGGGGAGAGAGAGGGAGCGAGGGGGGAGAGAGAGGGAGCGAGGGGGGAGAGAGAGGGAGCGAGGGGGAGAGAGAGGGAGCGAGGGGGGAGAGAGAGGGAGCGAGGGGGGAGAGAGAGGGAGCGAGGGGGGAGAGAGAGGGAGCGAGGGGGGAGAGAGAGGGAGCGAGGGGGGAGAGAGAGGGAGCGAGGGGGGAGAGAGAGGGAGCGAGGGGGGAGAGAGAGGGAGCGAGGGGGGAGAGAGAGGGAGCGAGGGGGGAGAGAGAGGGAGCGAGGGGGGAGAGAGAGGGAGCGAGGGGGGAGAGAGAGGGAGCGAGGGGGGAGAGAGAGGGAGCGAGGGGGGAGAGAGAGGGAGCGAGGGGGGAGAGAGAGGGAGCGAGGGGGGAGAGAGAGGGAGCGAGGGGGGAGAGAGAGGGAGCGAGGGGGGAGAGAGAGGGAGCGAGGGGGAGAGAGAGGGAGCGAGGGGGGAGAGAGAGGGAGCGAGGGGGGAGAGAGAGGGAGCGAGGGGGGAGAGAGAGGGAGCGAGGGGGGAGAGAGAGGGAGCGAGGGGGGAGAGAGAGGGAGCGAGGGGGGAGAGAGAGGGAGCGAGGGGGGAGAGAGAGGGAGCGAGGGGGGAGAGAGAGGGAGCGAGGGGGGAGAGAGAGGGAGCGAGGGGGGAGAGAGAGGGAGCGAGGGGGGAGAGAGAGGGAGCGAGGGGGGAGAGAGGGAGCGAGGGGGGAGAGAGGGAGCGAGGGGGGAGAGAGAGGGAGCGAGGGGGGAGAGAGAGGGAGCGAGGGGGGAGAGAGAGGGAGCGAGGGGGGAGAGAGAGGGAGCGAGGGGGGAGAGAGAGGGAGCGAGGGGGGAGAGAGAGGGAGCGAGGGGGGAGAGAGAGGGAGCGAGGGGGGAGAGAGAGGGAGCGAGGGGGGGAGAGAGAGGGAGCGAGGGGGGAGAGAGAGGGAGCGAGGGGGGAGAGAGAGGGAGCGAGGGGGGAGAGAGAGGGAGCGAGGGGGGAGAGAGAGGGAGCGAGGGGGGAGAGAGAGGGAGCGAGGGGGGAGAGAGAGGGAGCGAGGGGGGAGAGAGAGGGAGCGAGGGGGGAGAGAGAGGGAGCGAGGGGGGAGAGAGAGGGAGCGAGGGGGGAGAGAGAGGGAGCGAGGGGGGAGAGAGAGGGAGCGAGGGGGGAGAGAGAGGGAGCGAGGGGGGAGAGAGAGGGAGCGAGGGGGGAGAGAGAGGGAGCGAGGGGGGAGAGAGAGGGAGCGAGGGGGGAGAGAGAGGGAGCGAGGGGGGAGAGAGAGGGAGCGAGGGGGAGAGAGAGGGAGCGAGGGGGGAGAGAGAGGGAGCGAGGGGGGAGAGAGAGGGAGCGAGGGGGGAGAGAGAGGGAGCGAGGGGGGAGAGAGAGGGAGCGAGGGGGGAGAGAGAGGGAGCGAGGGGGGAGAGAGAGGGAGCGAGGGGGGAGAGAGAGGGAGCGAGGGGGGAGAGAGAGGGAGCGAGGGGGGAGAGAGAGGGAGCGAGGGGGGAGAGAGAGGGAGCGAGGGGGGAGAGAGAGGGAGCGAGGGGGGAGAGAGAGGGAGCGAGGGGGGAAGAGAGGGAGCGAGGGGGGAGAGAGAGGGAGCGAGGGGGGAGAGAGAGGGAGCGAGGGGGGAAGCGAGGGGAGAGAGAGGGAGCGAGGGGGGAGAGAGAGGGGAGCGAGGGGGGAGAGAGAGGGAGCGAGGGGGGAGAGAGAGGTGAGCGAGGGGGGGAGAGAGGGAGGAGAGAGAGAGAGAGAGAGGGAAGCGAAGGGGAGAGAGAGGGAGCGAGGGGGGAGAGAGAGAGCGGGGGGAGAGAGAGGGAGCGAGGGGGGAGAGAGAGGGAGCGAGGGGGGAGAGAGAGGGAGCGAGGGGGGAAGAGAGAGGGAGCGAGGGGGAGAGAGAGGGAGCGAGGGGGAGAGAGAGGGAGCGAGGGGGGAGAGAGAGGGAGCGAGGGGGAGAGAGAGGGAGCGAGGGGGGAGAGAGAGGGAGCGAGGGGGGAGAGAGAGGAGCGAGGGGGGAGAGAGAGGGAGCGAGGGGGGAGAGAGAGGGAGCGAGGGGGGAGAGAGAGGGAGCGAGGGGGGAGAGAGAGAGGGAGCGAGGGGGGAGAGAGAGGGAGCGAGGGGGGAGAGAGAGGGAGCGAGGGGGAGAGAGAGGGAGCGAGGGGGGAGAGAGAGGGAGCGAGGGGGGAGAGAGAGGGAGCGAGGGGGGAGAGAGAGGGAGCGAGGGGGGAGAGAGAGGGAGCGAGGGGGGAGAGAGAGGGAGCGAGGGGGAGAGAGAGGGAGCGAGGGGGAGAGAGAGGGAGCGAGGGGGAGAGAGAGGGAGCGAGGGGGGAGAGAGAGGGAGCGAGGGGGGAGAGAGAGGGAGCGAGGGGGGAGAGAGAGGGAGCGAGGGGGGAGAGAGAGGGAGCGAGGGGGAGAGAGAGGGAGCGAGGGGGGAGAGAGAGGGAGCGAGGGGGGAGAGAGAGGGAGCGAGGGGGGAGAGAGAGGGAGCGAGGGGGGAGAGAGAGGGAGCGAGGGGGGAGAGAGAGAGAGAGGGAGCGAGGGGGGAGAGAGAGGGAGCGAGGGGGGAGAGAGAGGGAGCGAGGGGGGAGAGAGAGGGAGCGAGGGGGGAGAGAGAGGGAGCGAGGGGGGAGAGAGAGGGAGCGAGGGGGGAGAGAGAGGGAGCGAGGGGGAGAGAGAGGGAGCGAGGGGGAGAGAGAGGGAGCGAGGGGGAGAGAGAGGGAGCGAGGGGGGAGAGAGAGGGAGCGAGGGGGGAGAGAGAGGGAGCGAGGGGGGAGAGAGAGGGAGCGAGGGGGGAGAGAGAGGGAGCGAGGGGGGAGAGAGAGGGAGCGAGGGGGGAGAGAGAGGGAGCGAGGGGGAGAGAGAGGGAGCGAGGGGGGAGAGAGAGGGAGCGAGGGGGGAGAGAGGGAGCGAGGGGGAGAGAGAGGAGCGAGGGGGGAGAGAGAGGGAGCGAGGGGGGAGAGAGAGGGAGCGAGGGGGGAGAGAGAGGGAGCGAGGGGGGAGAGAGAGGGAGCGAGGGGGGAGAGAGAGGGAGCGAGGGGGGAGAGAGAGGGAGCGAGGGGGGAGAGAGAGGGAGCGAGGGGGAGAGAGAGGGAGCGAGGGGGAGAGAGAGGGAGCGAGGGGGGAGAGAGAGGGAGCGAGGGGGGAGAGAGAGGGAGCGAGGGGGAGAGAGAGGGAGCGAGGGGGGAGAGAGAGGGAGCGAGGGGGGAGAGAGAGGGAGCGAGGGGGGAGAGAGAGGGAGCGAGGGGGGAGAGAGAGGGAGCGAGGGGGGAGAGAGAGGGAGCGAGGGGGGAGAGAGAGGGAGCGAGGGGGAGAGAGAGGGAGCGAGGGGGAGAGAGAGGGAGCGAGGGGGGAGAGAGAGGGAGCGAGGGGGGAGAGAGAGGGAGCGAGGGGGGAGAGAGAGGGAGCGAGGGGGAGAGAGAGGGAGCGAGGGGGAGAGAGAGGGAGCGAGGGGGGAGAGAGAGGGAGCGAGGGGGGAGAGAGAGGGAGCGAGGGGGGAGAGAGAGGGAGCGAGGGGGGAGAGAGAGGGAGCGAGGGGGGAGAGAGAGGGAGCGAGGGGGGAGAGAGAGGGAGCGAGGGGGGAGAGAGAGGGAGCGAGGGGGGAGAGAGAGGGAGCGAGGGGGGAGAGAGAGGGAGCGAGGGGGGAGAGAGAGGGAGCGAGGGGGGAGAGAGAGGGAGCGAGGGGGGAGAGAGAGGGAGCGAGGGGGGAGATAGAGGGAGCGAGGGGGGAGATAGAGGGAGCGAGGGGGGAGATAGAGGGAGCGAGGGGGGAGATAGAGGGAGCGAGGGGGGAGATAGAGGGAGCGAGGGGGGAGATAGAGGGAGCGAGGGGGGAGATAGAGGGAGCGAGGGGGGAGATAGAGGGAGCGAGGGGGGAGATAGAGGGAGCGAGGGGGGAGATAGAGGGAGCGAGGGGGGAGATAGAGGGAGCGAGGGGGGAGATAGAGGGAGCGAGGGGGGAGATAGAGGGAGCGAGGGGGGAGATAGAGGGAGCGAGGGGGGAGATAGAGGGAGCGAGGGGGGAGATAGAGGGAGCGAGGGGGGAGATAGAGGGAGCGAGGGGGGAGATAGAGGGAGCGAGGGGGGAGATAGAGGGAGCGAGGGGGGAGATAGAGGGAGCGAGGGGGGAGATAGAGGGAGCGAGGGGGGAGATAGAGGGAGCGAGGGGGGAGATAGAGGGAGCGAGGGGGGAGATAGAGGGAGCGAGGGGGGAGATAGAGGGAGCGAGGGGGGAGATAGAGGGAGCGAGGGGGGAGATAGAGGGAGCGAGGGGGGAGATAGAGGGAGCGAGGGGGGAGATAGAGGGAGCGAGGGGGGAGATAGAGGGAGCGAGGGGGGAGATAGAGGGAGCGAGGGGGGAGATAGAGGGAGCGAGGGGGGAGATAGAGGGAGCGAGGGGGGAGATAGAGGGAGCGAGGGGGGAGATAGAGGGAGCGAGGGGGGAGGGGGAGATAGAACAGGCGACTCACCAGCGAGCTTGAGGTGCGGTGTGCTCAACGAGCTGAGCAGAACGTTCTGTGGCTTCAGGTCGAGGTGAGAGATGTTCCGCTGGTGGAGATACTGGAGAGCGGAGGCTGAGAAAGGAGAGGGAGGGGATTGAGAGAAAAGATCGACGATTTCTGCAAACGGTAAACATTTACCCGATTCAAAACACTCGGGTCTGACTTTTTCGTTAAATAATTAAGTGCGTTTTTTTGTTTTCTTCAGAATGAAACCGTTCCTCCCAGCCCCGCAAAGTTCACAGCACGGTGGGTGTGTGTGTGGGGTTGAGGCTTGGCGGGGGGGGGGGGGGGGGAGGGTGGGTGGGTGAGGGGGGGGGTGGGTGGGTGAGGGGGGGGGTGGGTGGGTGGGTGAGGCGTGGGGGGAGGGTGGGTGGGTGAGGGGGGGGGGGTGGGTGAGGCGTGGGGGGAGGGTGGGTGGGTGAGGGGGGGGTGAGTTGCACAGCCCCAGGGAGATCCAGGTTCAGTCCCAGTCTGGCCGGAGTTTGTTGTGTTAATGACACCCAGCGCATCCTCCACCAATGTTCCCACGAATGTTTGTATCCCGTGCGCTGTTCCTGTAAATTTCCTGAAGCGGCGCGTTTTCCCGTCTAGCAGCAGGGTACGGGTAGCCCAGTGGTGATGTTACTGGACCAGTAATCCAGAGGCCTGGACTTATGATCCAGACACAAAAGTTCAAATCCCACCAGGGCAGCTGGGGAATTTAAATTCAGTTAATTAAATAAATCTGGAATAAAAAGCTAGTATTGGTGATGGTGGCCGTGTCACTACCGGATTGTCGTTAAAAACCCATCTGGTTCACTAATGTTCCTTTAGGTTCGGAAATCTGCTGCCCTTACCCGGTCTGGCCTATATGTGACTCCAGACCCACAGCAATGTGGCTGTCTCTTAACTGCCTCCTGAAATGGCCCAGCGAGCCAGAAGGCGGCTCACCACCACCTTCTCAAGGGGCAATTAGGGATGGGCAATAAATGCCGGCCTTACCAGCGACGCCCACATCCCGTGAACAATTTTTTTAAAAGCTGGGGGGGGGTGCCTGCTGGGGACCTCCTGATTGGCGAGTGGGGGGAAACAGTGCCTCCCCCACCATGGTTTAGTGGGATGGTCCACACATTGTTCAATAGGAATCAGCAACTAGCCACAGGTGTGGATGGGGCGATACCAGTTTAGCCACACGCACCAATTTCAGTAGAAGACGCCTCGACGCACAATCCAGGTCAACATACTTCACACACGTGCGTACATTTACTGAACAACTATCTACCATTGTTCCGTAATCAAGGAAGACAAGCACGCGGCAACAATCATAAAACACTCGCACTCTCCACTTCTCATCTTATCATTTTACCAATAAACTCTTAAAAAGGAACAAAGTTCACATCCTGAAGTAGGAAGCAGGGCAAATATTGAGATCACAGGGACCAAAAGCCATCACTGATTAATCAGAATTACATTGAGGCACATTTAGATTCACAATCAACCATGTGTGGCGAGAGGACAAAGTACGGAGCTACACCAGGAAAGCCGTGTGACCTGGTACTGAGGCACGCAGACTAGTAGGTTACCGGGTTAGCCTGCAGATGCCAGCTGCAATAAAGTTGGCCTCAGCACCTCCCGGACGGCTAGGGGAACCTCGCAAAAGCGCAGGGAACCCGCGTCAGCCGTGGCTCAGTGGGCAGCACCCTCGCCTCTGAGTCAGAAGGTCGTGGGTTCAAGTCCCGCTCCAGAGACTTGAGCACGAAATAAATTCCGGCTGGCGCTCCCAGTGCAGTGCTGAGGGAGTGCCGCACTGTCGGAGGTGCCTGTCTGTCGGATGAGACATTGGCCGGGACGCCGGGGATAACTCTTTTTCGAGACAGTGCCGCGGGATCGTTTCCGTCCACCCGAGAGAGCAGACGGGGGCCTCGGTTTAACGTCTCACCCGAAAGACGGCACCTCCGACAGTGCGGCGCTCCCTCAGCACTGCACGGGGAGTGTCAGCCTAGATTGATGTGCTCAAGTCCCTGGAATGGGACTTGAACCCACAACCTTCTGACTCAGAGGCGAGAGCACTGCCCACTGAGCCACGGCTGACACATTCATTGCTTTTGAAGCGTGTCCGGACGTCCTGTGGAAGTCCAATGCAAGTTCCTTGCCCCCTTACCAAGCTGCTGCAGGAAGCGACGGGCCACATGCTCGTGAAGCATCCTTCGACTGCGGATGAAGTGGGAGAGATCACTGCCGGCACAGAATTCCATGATGAGGTAAATGTTCCCACTGTCCCACTGCCGAAACAACAACAACTTGTATTGATATAGTGCCTTTAACATAGCGAAATGTCCCAAGGCGCTTCACAGGAGCATTATGCGATAAAAGATTTGACACCGAGCCGCATAAAGAGAAATTAGTACAGGTGACCAAAAGCTTGGTCAAAGAAGGAGGTTTTAAGGAGCATCTTGAAGGAGGAAAGAGAGGCGGAGAGGTTTAGGCAGGGAGTTCCAGAGCTTGGGGCCCAGGCAACAGAAGGCACGGCCACCGATGGTTGAGCGATTATAATCAGGGATGCTCAAGAAGGCAGAATTAGAGGAGCACAGACATCTCGTGGGATTGTGGGTCTGGAGGAGGTTACAGAGATAGGGAGGGGAGAGGCCATTGTTTCACACACCATCCTGACTTGGAAATATATCGGCCGTTCCTTCATCGTCGCTGGGTCACAATCCTGGAACTCCCTCCCTAACAGCACTGTGGGAGCACCTTCACCACACGGACTGAGCGGTTCAAGAAGGCGGCTCACCACCACCTTCTCAAGGGGCAATAAATGCCGGCCTTGACAGCGACGCCCACATTTCGTGAATGAATAAATTAAACAAACTTTTGGGCATTGCACCTCAGGAAAGATATATTGGCGTTGGAGGGGGTGCAGCCCAGATTTAACAACATTATACCAGGGCTGGAAGGGTTAAATTATGAGGACAGGTTGCATAGATTGGGCTTGTATATATTGTGAGGGGAGAAGATTGGGGAGGACACCATTAAATGCAGGGATTGGGGAGGGGGGTGTGTGGAGTTGTGTATGGGGGGGGGGCCGTGTGTATATATTAAGTGTGTGTGTGTGTGAACGTGTGTGGTATGTATGGGGGGGGGGGGGGTTTATATGTAGGTGTGTGTGGGGGTATATATGGGGTGCGTGTATATGTATGTATGTGTGGGTGTGTGTGTATATATATATATATGGGGGGTGTATATGTATGTGTGGGCGTGCGTGCGTGTGTGTATATGGGGGGGTGTATATGTATGTGCGTGCGTGCGTGTATACTGGGGGGGTGTATGTGTATATGGGGGTTGTATGGGGGTGTATATGGGGGTTGTATGGGCGTGTGTGTGTATGGGGGGGAGGGGGTGTATATGTATGTGTGTGTGTATGTGGGGGGGGGGTGTATATATGTGTGTGAATGTGGTGGGGGGGTGTATATATGTGTGTGTGTATGTGGGGGGGGTGTATATGTGTGTGTATGTGGTGGGGGGGCGTATATGTATGTATGTGTGTGTGTGTATGTGGGGCGGGGGGCTGTATATATGTGCGTGTGTATATATGTGTGTGTGTGTGTGTGTGTGTGTGTGTGTGTGTGTGTATATGTGTGTGTGTATGTGGGGGGGGTGTATATGTGTGTGTGTGTGTGTGTGTGTGTGTGTGTGTGTGTATGTGGGGGGGGGGTGTATATGTGGGGGGGGGGTGTATATGTGGGGGGGGGTGTATATGTGGGGGGGGGTGTATATGTGGGGGGGGGTGTATATGTGGGGGGGGGTGTATATGTGGGGGGGGGTGTATATGTGGGGGGGGGTGTATATGTGGGGGGGGGTGTATATGTGGGGGGGGGTGTATATGTGGGGGGGGGTGTATATGTGGGGGGGGGTGTATATGTGGGGGGGGGTGTATATGTGTGTGTGTGTGTGTGTGTGTGTGGGAGGGGTGTATATGTACGTGTGGGGCAAAGCCCATTGTGCTTGAAGGAACTTATCCAACTCTGAGTTTTATGAATACACCTGCTGCCAGGTTCACAGTCTTTGCGCAGACGCACCTGGAAGTCCTTCAGCTGCACAATGTGAGGGTGTGTAACCGTCTTCAGGATCTCAATCTCCGTCAGGAGGTTCTCCACCGAGGCTTTGTTCAAACTCTTCTTGCTCACGCACTTAACAGCCACCACCTCACGACTGTTCACCTGTCGGAACACAGAGGGGACGGAGGGGGGGGGAAGAAAGGTTCCCCATTAGATAGCCTGCAAACAGTGCCCTGTGCAAATGGGCCGAGCTACCAGGAACGATCAAAGCACTTTTCAGTATCGGTGCAGGTCACCCATTTCCGGCCGAGCACGGCGCCTGTGTGTCACTGTCCTTCTCTCGCTCACATAGATGGGGAGCTGGTCTCCACTTGTATTTGGAGCCTCACAGGGAACAAATGTGCAGGGTCAGCATGCCCCAATGGATAGCACCCTCGTCTCTGACTCGGTAGGTCATGGGTTCATGGCCCACCCAGGAGACTTGAGCACATAATCTGGGCTGACACCCCCAGTGCAGTGCTGAGGGAGTGCTGCTCTGTCGGAGGCGCCATCTTTCAGAAGAGCTAGTAATCATCATCGGCAGTCCCTCGAGGCGAGGATGACTTGCTTCCACGCCAAAAAGGGATGAGTTCACAGGTGCTTCAATGAGACCTAATATTCCAGGTCCCGAACTACATCCTAAAGGGTGGAAGATGTCTGTGCGTGGATTTTTTTAACGTGGGGTGGCCGTTGCACACCAGCCACCACACGGGCTTGACAGAGCTAGGCCTTGGTCCAGTGGCAAGGGTTAATCAAGACGACTGAAGACCAGCTCTGCTGCACGGGCCCAGTGCGCACACATATCGCACAGTGTGGGTGGAGTAGGCTCGAGGGGCCGAATGGCCGACTCCTATTTCTTATGTTCTTGTGTAATTTGATGGGACCCCGGGAGCAAGCAGCGCGCGGGCCCAGGGAGGGGTAATGGCAGCACGGGGCCGAGGGTTTACAGTCACCATAAACCAAAGGGCCTGATCGGGACTCCTCGGTAGGGAGATAAAGGGGCTTGCCTTTCAGGTGCAAGCTAACTGCCCCGCTTTCCCGTGCCAAGGCTTGAGCAATTGGTTTCAGGTAGATGGACGGGGAGTCATTAAACCGAGGCCCCGTCTGCCCTCTCCTGTCAAGCCCCCTCAGAATCTTATACGTTTCAATAAGATCGCCTCGCATTCTTCTAAACTCCAATGAGTCTCCCATGAGACTATGTCACAGAAGAGCAGAGGAGTTTATCCCCAGTCTCCTGGCCAATATCTATCCCTCAAAATCAACAAATATTTTTTGAAGTGTAGTCACTGTTGTAAGCGCAACGATCAACAAAATAATGGGAGCTTGCTGTGCACAGATTGGCTGCCACGTTTCCTACATTACAACAGTGACGACATTTTAAAAGTACTTCATTGGCTGTAAAGCGCTTTGGGACGTCCTGAGGCTGTGAAAAGGTGCTATAGAAATGCAAGTCTTTTTAATTTACTCAGCCGACACATAGCTGAATTGTACACCCATATTTCTGTGGGTTGCCGGGGATGAAAGAGCCATGCTTGTTTGCACTATAGACTGCGGCTGAATGAAGGACACTGGGCCATATGTAGTGTATCATCTTCAGGCTCTACAGTCTGGAGACATGATAGGGTTAGATTTGGAAGAAGGGACCGAGTGTAACGTAGCCAAATTTGCTGACGATACAAAGATGGGAGGAAAAGCAATGTGTGAGGAGGACACATAAAATCCGAAAAAGGACATAGACAGGCTAAGTGAGTGGGCAAAAATTTGGCAGATGGAGTATAATTTTGGAAAGTGTGAAGTCATGCACTTTGGCAGAAAAAATCAAAGAGCAAGTTATTATTTAAATGGAGAAAGATTGCAAAGTGCTGCAGTATAGTGGGATCTGGGGGTATTGTGCATGAAACACAAAAGGTTAGTATGCAGGTACAGCAAGTGATCAGGAAGGCCAAGGGTATCTTGGCCTTCATTGCAAAGGGGATGGAGTATAAAAGCAGGGAAGTCTTACTACAGCTATACAAGGTATTGGTGAGGCCACACCTGGAATACTGCGTGCAGTTTTGGTTTCCGTATTTAAGGACATACTTGCATTGGAGGGAGTTCAGAGAAGGTTCACTAGGTTGATTCTGGAGATGAGGGGGTTGACTTATGAGGAAAGGTTGAGTAGGTTGGGCCTCTACTCTTTGGAATTCAGAAGAATGAGAGCTGATCTTATCGAAACATATAAGATTATGAGAGGGATTGACAAGGTGGATGCAGAGAGGATATTCCCACGGATGGGGGAGACTAGAGCTAGAGGGCATGATCTTAGAATAAGGGGCCGCCCATTTAAAAAAAAAAAGAGATGAGGAGAAATTTCTTCTCTCAGAAGGTTGTAAATCTGTGGAATTCACTGTCTGAGAGCTGTGGGAGCTGGGACATTAAATAAATTTAAGACAGAAATAGACAGTTTCTTAAACAATAAGGGGATAAGGAGTTATGGAGAACGGGCAGGGAAGTGGAGCTGAGTCCATGATCGGATCAGCCATGATCATATTGAATGGCGGAGCAGGCTCGAGGGGCCGTATGGCCGACTCCTGCTCCTATTTCTTATGTTCTTATTATAGTGTTAAACTAGTGGGAAAGTTGTGAAGAGGACACAAAGAATCTGCAAAGGGATATAGATAGGTTAAGTGAGTGGGGAAAAAAATTGGCAGATGTACTATATAATGTGGGAAAATGCGAGGTTATCCACATTGGTAGGAAAAATAAAAAAAACTAATTATTTAAATGAGGAGAGATTACAAAATGCTGCAGTACAGAGAGACCTGGGGGTCCTTGTACATGAAACACAAAAAGTTAGCATGCAGGTACAGCAAGTAATCAGGAAGGCAAATGGAAAGTTGGCCTTTATTTCAAGGGGGGTGGAGTATAAAAGCAGGGAAGTCCTGCTACAACTGTACAGGGTATTGGTGAGGCCACACCTGGAGTACTGCGTACAGTTTTGGTCTCTGTATTTAAGGAGGGATATACTTGTATTGGAGGCAGTTCAGAGAAGGTTCACTCAGTTGATTCCTGAGATGAAGTGGTTGACTTATGAGGAAAGGTTGAGCAGGCTGGGCCTATACTAATTGGAATTCAGAAGAAGGAGAGGTGATCTTATTGAAACAAAGATTCTGAGGGGGCTCAACAAGGTGGATGCAGAGAGGATGTTTCCCCTCGTGGGGGAATCTAGAACTAGGGGGCATAGTTTCAGAATAAGGGATCACACATTTAAGATAGATATGAGGAGGAATTTCTTCTTTCAGAGGGTTGTGAATCTTTGGAATTCTCTGCCCCAGAGAGCTGTGGAGGCTGGGTCATTGAATATATTTAAGGTGGAGATAGACAGATTTTTGAATGATAAGGGAGTCAATGGTTATGGGGAGTGGGCAGGGGAAGTGGAGTTGAGGCCAAGATCAGATCAGTCATGATCTTATTGAATGGCGGAGCAGGCTCGAGGGGCCGACTGGCCCACTCCTGCTCCTATTTCTTATGTTCTTATGTAAACGGAGCAGATGAAATAAACAATATTATTTCAAATTAAGTCAGGTAATTAGGACAAGCAACAAAAACCAAAAGGAATTTACATTTATGCATCACCTTTCACATCCTCAGGATGACCCAAAACGCTTCACATCCAATTAATTGCTGTTGTTGTGTCAGCAAAGGTGACAGCCAATATGCGCACAGCAAGATCCAACAAAGCGTAAATGAGATGAAACCACTTGATCAATTTTCAGTGCTGCTAATTGAGGGTTGAATGTTGATCAGGAGAACTCCCAGCTCTTCTACACAAAAGTGCTGTGGGATCTTTCCCACTCACCTGAACAGGGAGAGAGGGCCTCCGCGCACTGGTTCATCCAGACGATGGATTCATGAAAAGTACATTTAAAAACCCACTATGTACATAAATTGTGAAATACATGGAATGAAATACAAGGTAGTGGAGTCCATGATGTGCGAGATGCACAGAACAGTCTCTCACAGATGTCATTGCCTGAACATTGCTTCTATACAGGTGTCCCCAACAGTCTCTCACCTGTACCATAAGAACATAAAAAATAGGAGCAGGAGTCGGCTGTTTGGCCCCTCGAGCCTGCTCCGCCATTTAATAAGATCAGGTTAGGTGAGTGGGCAAATACATGGCAGATGCGGTATAATGAAGATAGTTGTGAGGTGATCCACTTTGGATCACCTCACATCTATCAGGAAGGCAGAATATTATCTGAATGGTGACAGATTAGGAAAAGGGAAGGTGCAACGAGACCTGGGTGTCATGGTACATCAGTCATTGAAAGTTGCTATGCTGATACAGCAGGCAGTGAAAAAGGCAAATGGCATGTTGGCCTTCATAGCGAGAGGATTTGAGTTTGGAGCAGGGAGGTCTTGCTGCAGCTGTACAGGGCCTTGGTGGGGCCACACCTTGAGTATTGTGTACAGTTTTGGTCTCCCAATCTGAGGAAGGACATTCTTGCTATTGAGGGAGTGTAGTGAAGGTTCACCAGACTGATTGCCAGGATGGCTGGACTGACATATGTAGAAAGACTGGATCGACTAGGCTTATATTTACTGAAATTTAGAAGAATGAGAGGGGAACTTATAGAAACATATAAAATTCTGACAGGATTAGACAGGTTAGATGCAGGAAGAATGTTCCCGATGTTGGGGAAGTCCAGAACTAGGGGTCACAGTCTAAGGACAAGGGTTAAGTCATTTAGGACCAAGATAAGGAGAAACCTCTTCACCAGAGAATTGTGAACCTGTGGAATTCTCTACCACAGAAAGATGTTGAGGCCAGTTTGTTAGATATATTCAAAAGAGAGTTAGGTGTGGCCCTTACGGCTAAAGGGATCAAGAGGTATGGAGAGAAAGCAGGAATGGGGTATTGAAGTTGCATGATCAGCCATGATCATATTGAATGGCGGTGCAGACTTGAAATGCCAAATGGCCTGCTCCTGCACCTATTTTCTATGTTTCTATGTCCATCATGGCTGATCTGATCTTGGCCTCAACTCCACTTCCCTGCCTGCTCCCCATAACCCTTATCGTTCAAAAATCTGCCTGTCTCCATCTTAAATGGTGACAATACCAGACTACAGTTTTCTATAGGCTTTATTTACAGGTGTGCGCACCTATACCAAAAGTAACAATACCAGAACACAGTTTCCTTTAGGCTTCATGTACAGGTGTCCCCACCAGCCTCTCACCTGTACCCCAGGTGTCAATACCTGAACACAGTTTCCTATGCAGGAGGGCGATGGCATTGAAGAGAGTGACTGATTTGGACGTCACCATAATCCAGGTCGGTGATTGGTGCGTGGGCAGGCACAGCAGGAGCGGGAAGGTCAGGGCGAAGGAGCGGCGAGAGATTGTAGAGGGATGCGATTGGGGCTCAGGAGGGGCATGAGTTCGGGGCCCAGCAGAAGCAAAGCCCTGGGGCAGCAAGGGCCAGCCCACACTGCGATATATGTGCGCACTAGGTCCGTGCAGCAGAGCTGGTCTCCAGTTGTCTTGGTTAACACTTACCACTGGACCAAGACCTAGCTCTGTCAAGCTCGTGTGGTGGCTGGTGTGCAACGGTCACCCCACGTTAAAAAAATCCACCCACAGGCATCTTCCACCCTTCAACATGTAGTTCAGGACCTGGATTTGAAACACCTGTGAACCCCTTTTTGGCTTGGAAGCAAGTCATCCTCGACACCAGGAAACGCCAAAGAAGACAGTTCCCGATAGGCTTTGTATACTACAAGATTCTACAAATCCCCTGGGAGGAGACCAACGTTAGCATCCTCGACCAGGCCAACATCCCCAGCATTGAAATACTGACCACAGTCGATCAGCTCTGCTGGGCGGGCCACATTGTCCGCATACCAGACACGAGACTCCCAAAGCAAGCGCTCTACTGGGAACTCCTTCATGGCAAGCGAGCCAAAGGTGGGCAGAGGAAACGTTACAGGAACACCCTCAAAGCCTCCCTGATAAAGTGCAACATCCCCACCGACACCCGGGAGTCCCTGGCCATAGACCGCCCTAAGTGGAGGAAGTGCATCCGGAAGGGCGCTGAGCATCTCGAGTCTCGTCGCCGAGAGCATGCAGAAACCAAGCGCAGGCAACGGAAAGCGCGTGCGGCAAACCTGTCCCACCCTCCCTTACCCTCAACGACTATCTGTCCCACCTGTGACAGTGTGACAGAGACTGTGGTTCTCATATTGGACTGTACAGCCACCTAAGGATTCATTTTTAAAGTGGAAGCAAGTCGTCCTCGATTCCGAGGGACTGCCTATGATGATGATGACAGGTGAACCCACCAGTCCCTCACCTGTAGCACAGGTGTCAATATCCAAACTCCCTGCCACCGGCGAGACGCTGTAACCATCAGTCACTCACCTTCCTGTAGGCTTTATACACCGTGGCATAGGTACCACTGCCTAGTTTCTCTGTAAGAATAAACTCCTCCAGTTTGGGTGGGGCACAGCCAGCCATCCAGCAGCTCCATTCAGGGGGGGCGCACGATCCACCCTAGAGGTAAATATCGAGAGAGAAAGAGCGAGATATTAAAACCAATGTAACAACCCAGACCGACTCGCAAAACTCCACCTACTTTCGCGTTGCAAACTGAACCAATAATACAACTTCCTCCGACACCAACCAAATGCTTCCGGGGGGGAAATAATCTATGCAATTAAAGTCACGCTCTTTGCAATAAACATAAAATTTAGCAAGTGCCTTTTTATGCATATAAACAACCGCTTCCTTTATTTCAGCTAAATCCTGCAACCGTTACATTTTTTTTTGCAATATGCATCTCAATTTGTGTTGTGCAATTAAAATTCAGGGTGTCGCTGCCTTCGCTGCAGAATTAAAATAAAATCCTAAACATGAAATGCAAGATTTTTTTTGTGCTGTGCACAACAGTAATGTTTTGCAATTTGAATTCGGAAAAGTTACTTGGAATGAGAGGCAGCGCTCAGGCTTGAAACACCGACCTAGTGCGTATTTCTCTGTGCAGCAGGCAACATTTTTCAACAACATGCATTGCTGCCTCGTCTCTGTTAAAGAAACGCTGACTTATCAGAGGAGGAGGAACAGCAGAACTGTCACTCACAGTGTCAGCTGTGGCTCGGTGGGTGGCAGACTGGCCTCTGAGTCAGAAGGTTGTGGGTTCAAGTCCCACCCCAAGGGACTTGAGCACAAAAATCTAGGCTGACATTCCAGTGCAGTGCTGAGGGAGCGCCGTACTGTCGGAGGTACTGTCTTTTGATTCCGGTGTCCTGGGACAATATTTATCCTTCAACAACATGACAAAAACAGATTATCTGGTCATTATCATATTGGCTGCTGCGTTTCCCACATTACAACAGTACTTCATTGGCTGTAAAGCGTTTTGGGACGTCCGGCAGTCGTGAAAGGTGCTATGTAAATTTTTAAAAATGTGCCTTTGATCTTAGAGTAGGCCGACAATATTACCAATATTTGCAATTCTGCACAGTATCTCAGACACATTATGTTTTGGAATCAAATTGGTTGAGCTCTTTTTGATTGAGAAGGGCAATTTAATAGACTAGAAGACTGTGCTAAACAAAAGTCATAAGGTCCTTTCCAAAAGGGTTTTGTAGCTGTACTAATTTATACCTCATTTGATCTGATCCATGGCAAAGTATGAATGAGAGGGAAAGAAATGAATAGTTTAACATGGGATTCGATATTTATACCATGCCTGTTGGCCATTGACTTCCTGTTAATAAGGTTACTGAGGCAGCTGAACGAAATACAATGCTCCCCATTGAGAAGAGTGGGCGGGATTGGGGTTGGGCTCATTAACTTTGCTTCCTGAACATCTGACAATTCAACTCAAGCAATCAGGTTCAGCAAGCCTCCCCTTCTGCTTTCATAGAAACAGAAAATAGGTGCAGGAGTAGGCCATCCGGTCCTTCGAGCCTGCACCACTATTCAATATGATCATGACTGATCATGCAACTTCAGTACCCCATTCCTGCTTTCTCTCCATACCCCATGATCCCTTTAGCCGTAAGGGCCACATCTAACTCCCTTTTGAATATATCTAACGAACTGGCCTCACAACTTTCTGTGGGAGAGAATTCCACAGGTTCACAATTCTCTGAATGAAGAAGTTTCTCCTCATCTCGGTCCTAAATGGCTTACCCCTTTATCCTTAGACTGTGACCCCTGATTCTGGACTTCCCCAACATCGGGAAAGTTCTTCCTGCATCTAACCTGTCCAATCCCATCAGAATTTTATGTTTCTATGAGCTCCCCGCTCATTCTTCTAAATTTCAGTGAATATAAGCCTAGTCAATCCAGTCTTTCTTCATATGTCAGTCCTGCCATCCCGGGAATCAGTCTGGTGAACTTTTGCTGCACTCCCTCAATAGCAAGAATGTCCTTCCTCAGATTAGGAGACCAAAACTGTACACAATATATCAAGGTGTAGCCTCACCAAGGCCCTGTACAACTGCAGTAAGACCTCCCTCCTCCTATACTCAAATCCTCTTGCTATGAAGGCCAACATACAATTTGCCTTCTTCACCACCTGCTGTACCTGCATGCCAACTCTCAATGACTGATGTATCATGACACCCAGGTCTCATTGCATCTCCCCTTTTCCTAATCTGTCACCATTCAGATAATATTCTGCCTTCCTGGTTTTGCCACCAAAGTGAATAATCTCACATTTATACATTATACTGCATCTGCCATGCATTTGCTCACTCACCTAACCTGTCCAAGTCATCCTCCTCACAACTCACATTGCCACCCAGCTTAGTGTCATCTGCAAACTTGGAGATATTAGACTCAATTCCTTCATCTAAATCATTCATGTATATTGTAAATAACTGAGCCTTGCGGTACCCCACTAGTCACTGCCTGCCATTCTGAAAAGGACCCATTTATTCCTACTCTTTGCTTCCTGTCTGCCAACCAGTTCTCTATCCAGGTCAATACATTACCCCCAATACCATGTGCTTTAATTTTGCACACTAATCTCTTGTGTGGGACCTTGTCAAAAGTCTTTTGAAAATCCAAATACACCACAGCCACTGGTTCTCCCTTGTCCACTCTACTAGTTACATCTTCAAAAAATTCTAGAAGATTTGTCAAGCATGATTTCCCTTTCATAAATCCATGCTGACTTGGTCCGATCCTGTCATTGCTTTCCAAATGCTCTGCTTTACATCTTGATTCCAACATTTTCCCCACTACCGATGTCAATCTATAATTCCGTTTTCTCTCCCTCCTTTTTTTAAAAAAAGTGGTGTTACATTAGCTGCCCCCCAATCCATTGGAACTGATCCAGAGTCTATAGAATGTTGGATAATGACCACCAATGCATCCACTATTTCTAGGGCCACTTCCTTAAGTATTCTGGGATGCAGCCTATCAGGTCCTGGGGATTTATCAGCCTTCAATCCCATCAATTTCCCTAACACAATTTCCTGACTAATAAGGATTTCCTTCAGTTCCTCCTTCTCGCTAGATCATCGGTTCCCTAGTATTTCTGGAAGGTTATTTGTGTCTTCCTTAATGAAGATAGAACCAAAGTATTTGTTCAATTGGTCTGCCATTTCTTTGTTCCCCATTATAAATTCACCTGATTTTGACTGCCTGCAAATGTTATGATTTTCAGATAAATGACTACACTCAATAATTCAGGATGGAGTATAAAAGTAGGGAAGTCCTGCTGCAACTGTACACGGCATTGATATGACCCCACCTGGAGTACTGTGCAGTTTTGGTCCCCTTATTTAAAAGGAGGGATATACTTGCTTTGGAGGCAGTTCAGACAAGGTTCACGAGCTTGATTCCTGAGTTGAAGGGATTGTCTTATGAAGAATGGTTAAGCAGATTAGGTCTATCTCATTGGAGTCTAGAAGATGGAGAGGTGATCTTCTTGAAACGTGTAAGATTCTGAGGGGGCACGACAGGGTAGATGCAGAGAGGATGTTTTCCCTCGTGGGGGAAATGTAGAAATAGGGGGCATAGTTTCAGAATATGGGATTGCCCATTTAAAATGGAAATGAGGAGGAATTTCTTCTCTGAGGGTCATAAATCTGTGGAGTTCTCTGCCCCAGAGAGCTGTGAAGGCAGAATCATTGAATATATTTATTCAGACAGAGATAGACAGATTTCCCACATTATATAGTGACTACACTCCAAAATCACTGAGTCATCCGGTGGTCATGAAAGGTGCTATATAAATCCAAGTCTTTTTGTGTTTTGTGTTCAGTATGATAGGCAGTATGGCGACACTTAATGTTGGAAAATGCTCAGTGCCAAATTATGGGAGGGGTCATATTTAATCTATTCCACCCAGTTTCATTCCAATGCCCTCCTGGGCACCCTCTGTAAACTTGAGCTCATCTAAAACTCGGCTGCCTCTGTCCTAACTCGAAGAGTCCCATTCACCCCTGACCTACATTAGCTCCAGGTCCAGCAATGCCTCGCTGTTAAAATTCTCATCCTTGTTTTCAAATCACGCCACGGCCTCACTCCTCCCCATCTGCGTAACCTCCTACAACCCTCCAAGATCTCTGCACTCCTCCAATTTTGGGCACTTGCAACATTAAGTGCTGCCATACTTAATGCTCCCGTAGGAGCAGTGAGAGATCGGGGCCCAGGAGAGGCGAGGGTTCGCGGCCCAGAAGAGGCGAGGGCCCAAGGGTAGCACGAGCCAGCCCACACTGCGATCCATGGATAGTAGGAGCATGTGTGCGCACTAGGACCGTGCAGCAGAGCTTGGTCTCCAGTTGTCTTGGTTAACCCTTGCCACTGGATCAAGAGATAGGGTTAGTGTAATCCAGGTTGGTGATTGGTGCATGGGCAGGCACAAAAGGAGCAGAGAGAGATTGTAGAGGGATGTGATCGGGGCTCAGGAGAAGCGAGAATTCGGGGCCCAGAAGAGGCGAGGGCCCTGGGGCAGCACGGGCCAGCCCACACTGCGATATGTGTGTGCACTAGGTCCGTGCAGCAGAGTTTGGTCTCCAGCCATCTTGGTCAATCCTTGCCACTGAACCAAGAGCGAGCTTTGTCAAGCCCGTGTGGGAGCTGGTGTGCAACGGCCACCCCACGTTAAAAGAATCCATGCTCAGGCATCTTCCACCCTTCAGCATGTAATTCGGGACCTGTCAGGTCCCTCATTGAAACACCTGTGAACTCATCCTTTTTTGGTGTGGAAGTGGGTCATCCTCGAGAGAGGGACTGCCTGATACTATATATTTTATGTGCTAAAACTAAACACAAAGCTGAAACAATTGAGAGGCTGTGCCTTAAGCTACCCACATCTTAAACTCTGTAATCCCTTCCATCTCGCTCCCCTCCTTTAAGACACTCCTTAAAACCTACTTCTGACCAAGCTTTGGGGTACCTCTCCTGGCTTGTGAGGAAGAGTTGGATGTCCAGTCTTGGAGGTGAATTATCTCACTCAATGGGAGGAACATACATCAAATTTGATCAAAACGTTTGCATTCCATGAAACATCTTTATTCGGTCTAAAGAGCCAAAGAACAACTGCAACTGAGTTAAAGACCTTTATTTGAGCACAAATATTTTAAAGGACATTTGCATGGAATTATTTTTTTGAAACAATGAAAAGCTAACACCATACATTCCATTGGAAAGCTTGTTCAAGCGAATGAACATCCCACTTACATTTGTGAAATCAAAAAAAATTACATCAGCTCACTTTGATATGACTTTAATATACAATACTCCAATTATAAAAAGGTAAGTCCTGTCAACCAAGAGCTCTGAAGATAAAGGGTGATAATCCCTAAACTGACACTGTGCTCATTCTGTCTAGTTTTGTGCTTAGCTCATGTACCCATATTCAGTTGGTAGTACAGCACTTGTTATATGCCAAACTAACCTGCAGGGGAAAAAAGAGAGAGATCTTTGTGAATAATTCAAACAGGAATTTTGCAACTGCATCCTCTTATGTGTTCTAACACTTCAGTGGTAATTACACTGAACAGCACAAAAATGGTTCAACTTTTCAAACTCGGGGGTCTGAAAGATCAATTTCTATGAGCGAGGTCGGAGAAAGCGATCACCACCATGGGAGTGCTATTTACAGTGATAGTTAGAAGAGGGCTGCAGTGACAGTGCTGGTGAGCAGTGCACTTCCAACTGGTGATCAAGGGGCCAAATCTCAGTCTCCACTAACAGCCAGTTTATCTGGGAGAAGGGCGAGTGAGAAGAGACAGACACAGCGCAACCAAGGAGACATTTTAACGCAAGTCCATGGATAGGTCCATGGGCCTGCCTGAGGTTAAGTTGTTTCTTTTGGAAGGGGGTGGGGTGGAAAAAAAAAAGAGAAAAAGCAAAAAAGGAAAGTTACCAAAAATAAATAAAGTTTGCATATTAGCTAATTTTTGCAAGTATGAACCAAAAATAATTCTGGCCATAAGAATCCCAGTTTGGAAGCCTGTGGTACAAGCCCATTTTTGACAAACTGGCTGTACCGTTTGCTAGCATTCAGTTGTACAACAATAGGGCAAAACAGGAGCACCAATCTAACCCACACTAGGAGGGAGTCAGGGGCAGGGGCGGGGGGGGGGGGAGGGATATTTGGGAATGGAGACCCCAGATACAAAGAAACTAATTTGCAAAGGATTATCAGGAGATCCCAATGATTAAAGGGAACCATTTAAAATGATTGAAGAGAAAACAATTGTTTAGCCCCAAATGAATGAAGACCGAGTGGTCATTCAGGTCACTGGCTGGAGACATTAACTCTTGTTTCTCCCTCTGCAGATGCTGCAGAGTATGCTCAGCATTTTGGTTTTTATTTCCAGCATCCGCAGTATTTGGTATTAGTCATCCACATAATTCAGAGCAAACATCAAATCTGACCAAGAAAACGTGATACAAATACTTGTTCCTCACCCCCACCCTCAATACTTCAGATATAATTTAAAAAAAGGGGAGGGGGTGGTGGGGTTGAGGTGATTCTTACAAGGGCATTAGTGTTTCAGAGCAGAGATTAAGCAATTGCTTTGAAAAAGAAAAAAAACTGCACATATACTACTACTGCCTAAAAGCACACCTTTAAATACTCAATTAAAAAAAAAACGAGATAACCCACTGATGCAGGAAAATCAAACAAATCAAGAAAATACTGGAAACACTCAACAGGTCAGTCAGCATCTGTGACAAGAACAGGTCAGTTAATGTTTTAAGTGCAGACATTTGGGTCAGAGCTAGAAGAAATTACAGAGGAACAGCATATTTTTTTTTTAAAAAAAAGGAGCAGAAAGTGAAGGGGAGTGGGTGAATAATTCCACTTGTGTTCTCCCCGTCTTCCCTTTGTTCTGCTTTTTAAATGCTGTTTGGCTGCCATTTCTTCCACTTGAGGAAGGATCTACATCTGGAAACATTAACATCTCCTCCCCACGGATGCTGCCCGACTTGCTGAATACTTCGAGTTTTCTGCCTTTAAATAATACCCAATTGCTTTTAAGCAGCTGAACGTTTGAGAATTTACAATTGTAAGAAAACGTGACGTGGGGCAAACGCAAGCTATGTACTTCAAGCTTCTGCTCCCGAACACACAGTATTGTAATGATGCTGCCAGGTTTCTACGATGCAACTTTTCAAAATGCGTTATTTTTTTTTAAATAAAAGAAACACCAAGCCTGGCCACCATAGCAAAAACCGACTGCACCCAAGCGTATCCCCCACGCAGTTAACTAGGCTGAAGTAACGCTACAGAACAACAGATGACCAGCTCTTGCATACGTCAGTGTTGAACAATACTTCAGGGGCTAGTAAAATCTGCTGTGCTTAATGGATCGTCGAAGACAATCATTAAAATAAAGAATTTTTAAAAAGCGTGCGTGATATTTTACTCTCTCTTCTGCAAACGTACCTCCCCAATGATCAACCCACTGCCCAATGATTCTTCATAAAACATGAAAAAAAAAGATTAAACTGTTGAGCAGCTATTTTCCTATAGTAGGGAATGCAGTGATATTGTCAAACCCTCTGTTTTGGAAACCCTCTGATTAAAGCCAAATATATCCCCCCCTCCCCCACTTCTTATATAGATAGATGCACAAAATACACATTTTGTCCAATGAAAGTGCATCTTTATAAAGAACGTACAAAGGAGGAAAAGTTTTGAGACAGCGATTTCCAGTATTTAGTTCCCTTGGAAGGTGCTTTGTGCAGCAGCTGTCACAGCAGAGGTTGCTGCACTGCGCACTGTGGTGTTGGAGAAGACCCCTTGGGAAAATTCTTCCTGCGCTCTCTGAAAGCTGGCCCCTGTTCTGCGGAATATTGAATGCACCTAGAAGGAAGGGAAAATGATCAAAGTCTTTAAAAGATTTCATTCAGATTTGTACAAATTTACATCCAGTATATTGCTTATTCTTCTTCATTTATCACCACCAACCTGCATTTATATAGCGCCGTTAAAATGTAGAGAAGCATCTCGAGGTGCTGCACGGACGGGTGCAAGAGGTGGGTTTTTAAGGACGGGCTTGACGGTGGAGAGGGAGATGGGGAGGTTGAGGGAGAGAATTCCTACCCAGTGAAGGCACAGCGCCAAGGGTGGCGGGAGGCACACGGCCAAGTCAGAAGAATGGGAAACACAGGAGGAGGCTATTCAGCCCCTCGAATCTGTTCCACCATTCAATGATATCAGGGCCAATCTCTATCTTAACTCCATAAGCCTCACTATCGTTGGCTAACAATGACCTATCGATCTCAGATTTATAATTAACTGAGCTAGCATCTACTGCTTTTTGTGGGAGAGTGTTCCACACTTTTACCACCTTTTACGCGAAAAAGTGTTTCCTATCTTCTCTTCTGAAAGGCCTGGCTCTGATTTTAAGATTATGCCTTGTCCTAGATTCCCCACCAGCGGGAAAACGTTTCTATCTACCCCATCAATTCCTTTCAAAATCCTAAAAACCCTCAATCAAATCACCATTTAACCAGCTATATTCCAGGTAAGACAAGCCTCATTTTTGTGATCTCAATTTAACCCTTGCAGCCCTGGTAACAGTGTGGTGAATCTGCATTGCACTCCATCCAAGGCCAATATATCCCAAGGTGTGGTGACCAGAACGGTACATAGAAACATAGAAAATAGGTGCAGGAGCAGGCCATTCAGCCCTTCTAGCCTGCACCGCCATTCAATGAGTTCATGGCTGAACATGAAACTTCAGTACCCCCTTCCTGCTTTCTCGCCATACCCCTTGATCCCCCGAGTAGTAAGGACTTCATCTAACTCTCTTGAATATATTTAGTGAATTGGCCTCAACTACTTCCTGTGGTAGAGAATTCCACAGGTTCACCACTCTCTGGGTGAAGAAGTTTCTCCTCATCTCGGTCCTAAATGGCTTACCCCTTATCCTTAGACTTGTGACCCCTGGTTCTGGACTTCCCCAACATTGGGAACATTCTTCCTGCATCCAACCTGTCCAAACCCGTCAGAATTTTAAACGTTTCTATGAGGTCCCCTCTCACTCTTCTGAACTCCAGTGAATACAAGCCCAGTTGATCCAGTCTTTCTTGATAGGTCAGTCCCACCAACCCGGGAATCAGTCTGGTGAATCTTCGCTGCACTCCCTCAATAGCAAGAATGTCCTTCCTCAAGTTAGGAGACCAAAACTGTACACAATACTCCAGGTGTGGCCTCACCAAGGCCCTGTACAACTGTAGCAACACCTCCCTGCCCCTGTACTCAAATCCCCTCGCTATGAAGGCCAACATGCCATTTGCTTTCTTAACCGCCTGCTGTACCTGCATGCCAACCTTCAATGACTGATGTACCATGACACCCAGGTCTCGTTGCACCTTCCCTTTTCCTAATCTGTCACCATTCAGATAATAGTCTGTCTCTCTGTTTTTACCACCAAAGTGGATAACCTCACATTTATCCACGTTATACTTCATCTACCACGCATTTGCCCACTCACCTAACCTATCCAAGTCACTCTGCAGCCTAATAGCATCCTCCTCGCAGCTCACACTGCCACCCAACTTAGTGTCATCCGCAAATTTGGAGATACTACATTTAATCCCCTCGTCTAAATCATTAATGTACAATGTAAACAGCTGGGGCCCCAGCACAGAACCCTGTGGTACCCCACCGGTCACTGCCTGCCATTCCGAAAAGTACCCATTTACTCCTACTCTTTGCTTCCTGTCTGACAACCAGTTCTCAATCCACGTCAGCACACTACCCCCAATCCCATGTGCTTTAACTTTGGGCATTAATCTCCTGTGTGGGACCTTGTCGAAAGCCTTCTGAAAGTCCAAATATACCACATCAACTGGTACTCCTTTGTCCACTTTATTGGAAACATCCTCAAAAAATTCCAGAAGATTTGTCAAGCATGATCTCCCTTTCACAAATCCATGCTGACTTGGACCTATCATGTCACCATTTTCCAAATGTGCTGCTATGACATCCTTAATAATTGATTCCATCATTTTACCCACTACTGAGGTCAGGCTGACCGGTCTATAATTCCCTGCTTTCTCTCTCCCTCTTTTTAAAAAGTGGGGTTACATTGGCTACCCTCCACTCGATAGGAACTGATCCAGAGTCAATGGAATGTTGGAAAATGACTGTCAATGCATCCGCTATTTCCAAGGCCACCTCCTTAAGTACTCTGGGATGCAGTTCATCAGGCCCTGGGGATTTATCGGCCTTCAATCCCATCAATTTCCCCAACACAATTTCCCGACTAATAAAGATTTCCCTCAGTTCCTCCTCCCTACTAGACCCTCTGACCCCTTTTATATCCGGAAGGTTGTTTGTGTCCTCCTTAGTGAATACTGAACCAAAGTACTTGTTCAATTGGTCTGCCATTTCTTTGTTCCCCGTTATGACTTCCCCTGATTCTGACTGCAGGGGACCTACGTTTGTCTTTACTAACCTTTTTCTCTTTACATACCTATAGAAACTTTTGCAATCCGCCTTAATGTTACCTGCAAGCTTCTTCTCGTACTCCATTTTCCCTGCCCTAATCAAACCCTTTGTCCTCCTCTGCTGAGTTCTAAATTTCTCCCAGTCACCAGGTTCGCTGCTATTTCTGGCCAATTTGTATGCCATTTCCTTGGCTTTAATACTATCCCTGATTTCCCTTGATAGCCACGGTTGAGCCACCTTCCCTTTTTTATTTTTACGCCAGACAGGAATGTACAAATATTGTAATTCATCCATGCGGTTTTTAAATGTCTGCCATTGCCCATCCACAGTCAACCCCTTAAGTATCATTAGCCAATCTATCTTAGCCAATTCATGCCTCATACCTTCAAAGTTACCCTTCTTTAAGTTCTGGACCATGGTCTCTGAATTAACTGTTTCATTCTCCATCCTAATGCAGAATTCCACCATATTATGGTCACTCTTCCCCAAGGGGTCTCGCACAATGAGATTGCTAATTAATCCTCTCTCATTACACAAGTCTAAGATGGCCTCCCCCCTAGTTGGTTCCTCGACATATTGGTCTAGAAAACCATCCCTTATGCACTCCAGGAAATCCTCCTCCACCGTATTGCTTCCAGTTTGGCTAGCCCAATCTATGTGCATATTAAAGTCACCCATTATAACTGTTGCACCTTTATTGCATGCACTCCTAATTTCCTGTTTGATGCCCTCCCCAACATCACTACTACTGTTTGGAGGTCTGTACACAACTCCCACTAACGATTTTTGCCCTTTAGTGTTTTGCAGCTCTACCCATATAGATACCATATCATCCAAGCTAATGTCTTTCCTAACTATTGCATTAATCTCCTCTTTAACCAGCAATGCTACCCCACCTCCTTTTCCTTTTATTCTATCCTTCCTGAATGTTGAATACCCCTGGATGTTGAGTTCCCAGCCCTGATCATCCTGGAGCCACGTCTCCGTAATCCCAATCACATCATATTTGTTAACATCTATTTGCACAGTTAATTCATCCACCTTATTGCGGATACTCCTTGCATTAAGACACAAAGCCTTCAGGCTTGCTTTTTTAACACCCTTTGTTCTTCTAGAATTTTGCTGTACAGTGGCCCTTTTTGTTCTTTGCCTTGGGTTTCTCTGCCCTCCACTTTTCCTCATCTCCTTTCTGTCTTTTGCTTTTGCCTCATTTTTGTCTCCCTCTGTCTCCCTGCATAGGTTCCCATCCCCCTGCAATATTAGTTTAACTCCTCCCCAACAGCACTAGCAAACACTCCCCCTAGGACATTGGTTCCGGTCCTGGCCAGGTGCAGACCGTCCGGTTTGTACTGGTCCCACCTCCCCCAGAACCGGTTCCAATGCCCCAAGAATTTGAATCCCTCCCTGCTGCACCACTGCTCAAGCCATGTATTCATCTGCGCTATCCTGCGATTCCTACTCTGACTAGCACGTGGCACTGGTAGCAATCCCGAGATTACTACTTTTGAGGTCCTACTTTTTAAATTTAGCTCCTAGCTCCTTAAATTCTTTTCGTACGACCTCATCCCTTTTTTTACCTATGTCGTTGGTACCAATGTGCACCACGACAACTGGCTGTTCTCCCTCCCATTTCAGAATGTCCTGCACCCGCTCCGAGACATCCTTGCACCAGGGAGGCAACATACCATCCTGGAGTCTCGGTTGCGTCCGCAGAAACGCCTATCTATTCCCCTCACCATCGAATCCCCTATCACTATCGCGCTCCCACTCTTTTTCCTGCCCTCCTTTGCAGCAGAGCCACCTACGGTGCCATGAACTTGGGTGCTGCTGCCCTCCCCTGATGAGTCATCCTCCCCAACAGTACTCAAAGCAGTGCATCTGTTTTGCAGGGGGATGACCACAGGGGACCCCTGCACTATCTTTCTTGCACTGCTCTTCCTGCTGGTCTTCCATTCCCTATCTGGCTGTGGACTCTTCTCCTGCGGTAAGACCAACTCACTGCACATGATACTCACGTCATTCTCAGCATCGTGGATGCTCCAGAGTGAATCCACCCTCAGCTCCAATTCCGCAACGCGGACCGTCAAGAGCTCGAGGCGGATACACTTCCCACACGTAGTGCCCAGGGACACCGGAAGTGTCCCCGAGTTCCCACATGGTACAGGAGGAGCATATCACTTGACCGAGCTCTCCTGCCATGTCTTAACCTTAGATACCCTTAAATTGGTAATAACAATGTTACAGTTCACTTACTGATATAAAAAAGAAAAAGAAAAGCTACTCACCAATCACCAGCCAATCACTTACCCCATTGGCTGTGACGTCACTTTTTGATTACTTTCTACTTCTATTTTGCTTTTTCTCCCGCTGTAGCTGCACCGGTACGCTGGCTCTCGATCTCCCGCTGGGCCTTTGATAGGTCGCTCCCCTCTCACCCACTGCCGCTGGCTCTCGATCTCCCGCTGGGCCTTTGATAGGTCGCTCCCCTCTCACCAACTGCCGCTGGCTCTCGATCTCCCGCTGGGCCTTTGATAGGTCGCTCCCCTCTCACCCACTGCCGCTGGCTCTCGATCTCCCGCTGGGCCTTTGATAGGTCGCTCCCCTCTCACCAACTGCCGCTGGCTTTCGATCTCCCGCTGGGCTTTTGATAGGTCGCTCCCCTCGCACAGTACTCCAGATGTGATCTAACATTCCATTAGCCTTTTTAATTATGTTTTTGTACCTGATCACTACATTTTAGTGATCTGTGTTCATGGACTCCTAACTGGGAGGAGGGGGGAGTGGCGCTCGTAGAGATTAGAGAAATAGGGAGGGAGCAAGGTCATGGAAGGATTTCAACACAAGGCATGGGAATTGGGGAGGGGAAATCAAGAGACAATATAGGTTAGTAAGGCCTTGGGTGAGGGGAGAGTATACAAGCAGTAGGCTTTTGGACGAGCTGAAATTTACAGAGGGTGAAGGATGGATGGCCAGGAGAGCACTGGAATAGTCAAGGATGAAGGCTTGCATAGGAGTTTCAGTGGAAGATGAGCCAAGGTAGGGATGGAAGCAGGCAATACTACAGAGATAGAATGAAGTGTTCTTACCCTTTGCATCAGAAACAGAGACAAGGCTGCGCACACTGTGAAGAATACTGCTACCACCATCATGACCACTGCCACTGCAAGGTTTGTTTTTGTCCAACTAAATGCTGCAATCCAACCACTGAAAAGAGAAATACAAATGGGTTTAAGGTAGTTACTTGGCACGTTATCGCTATTTTACAGAACCCAAGGACCATTGTTAAGGCAAGAGGCAAACTGTTCTGGTAAGTTGAACTACTAAACCATCCCACTTCATAAACAGAGTCCTGGGGAAACTAGTGTAGTTCTACATAATCTAGAGAGTATGTCAAGCTGCAAGTCTTTTTTCCCCCCAACTGTGTAGACCAGAGAGAGGGTGAGGAGATTCACAGTTACCAGGCATTGTGAATTTGGGTCTTGCAGAGAGATCTACTCGGGTTTCGTATGCCAGCCACTCCATTAAGCTTTTTACACAAGTTGACTCCTACTGCCCTGCATCTCCTAGTGCTACAGTTAGTCCCAGGACTGCAAAACAGTGAAATTCCCTTGTGTTCTGGACCGGATAAGAACACAAGAATTACGAGCAGGGATAGGCCATTCGGCCCCTCAAACCTGCTATGCCATTCAATGAGATCATGGCTGATCTTCTACCTCAACTCCACTGTCCTGCACTATCCCCATATCCCTTGATATCCAAAAATCTATCGATCTCGGTCTTGAATATACTCAAAGACTGCAAGATCTCAGCGTCTTGCTCACGTGTACTCTGTCAATCTTTCTGAAGATGGACTGCGTTAAAACTAGGTGAGAAGACATTCTGTTCAATTCGTAAACTGCTTTATTCCACTGTCGGCAAAACAGACAGAACACATAGTACAGAATTTGATACTAATTGATACTTGCGTTTGCATAAAATAATATCCCACTCAAAGGCACCAACTCTCCCTGACCAGAGCAGAGATTCCCCCTTGCAGCCTGGTGCTGCCTGCCTTTTTGGTATCGGTTTTGTTTTTAAAAAAAAGCCTTTCTTCAAAACGATTTTGCCAACACTAGTCTTCCTGAATGACCAATGAATGAAATGCCTGTTGTTGGGTCTCTGAAAGAAACCGCTTTCCATTTTGCATATTAATTACCAATTGCCTGCCGCTGGAATCGCAACCCAGGATGGAGCTGTCCCGGAAAGCCGGCACCCTACAGACAGCTTTTTGTTTAGAAAAGTGATTATGCCCAAGTCTAGTTTGTGAGGAAATTTCTAAAGAATTCTAAAATATGACAGAAGGCACAAGAGGTTTTAGTTAGGAGTAGAATCTAGGAGCTGGGGCTCTTCATTAGAAACAGAAACATAGAAAATAGCTGCAGGAATAGGCCATTCAGCCCTTCGAGCCTGCACCACCATTCAATAAGATCATTAGAGTAGAGAAAGTTAAGAGGAAAGGTGTTCAAAATTATGAAATGTTTTCTGAAGGTAAATAGGGAAAGATTAATGATTGGTCTATCAGTAACAAGAACACATACAATTATCACAAAAACAAGAGGGGCTAGCTGAATTTCATATATATATATATATAAATAAATATAAATAATACACATACATTTATTTATACATACACACACACACCACACGGGAACAGGGAATACCCTACTAGAAACAGTGGTAGAAGCAGAATCCAGAGCAACGGGAAATGGCAGCAAAATGGGATTAAGTGGTCATGTTTTCTGAGAGCTAGCACAGGCGTAAAATTCAATGATTCCAATTGTATTTATTTGGATAATATTAGTCAATATTTCATACATTTAACAGAATGCAGCTTCAAAATTCACAGCAGCACAGGACTGAACAGCAGCCCTTGATGCCTCGATGGGAACAGAAATTAAACTTGGGAGTACGATGTACATATAATCAATCTCCAACTGGATTGATTCAAACTGAAGCGCTGTCAATGAGAACTTATTTCCGTTGCCTTTTAGGGATAAAGTAAAACGCAATTCACTAGAAATCCCCTCCCAAAGAGATGATTCTGAAACTACAAAAAATACTAAAGCAAGCAAATTTTCAGATATGACTTACGAGACATTTTTATATACATGTGCTGTTTAGCAAATTGGCATTTTGTAGCTTTACCATTTCCTAGCACATAAATCTCTTAAAAATGAACCCCCTAGTTGATGAGGATTTTGGTTTAGCGGATTTTGTAAATGCAAGGGATGAGCGCTGAAACATATTGTTCCCCCAGTTGTGGCATCTCGGGTACAGCTAGACACAAACTACACTTTCGTTGCTCGCCCTTCTATTCTGTCCCTACAATGATCTGTAACCCAAAGCTCAGAAACACACCCCAGCTGAACCAGAGTGTGAAGCTTTCTGCATTTGCCGCATCAGGCTCCCTCGTGGCCTCTGAACGAGATTGCCAATTTGGGTGTAGTTTGACACTCTGAAGCCATGCTAACCGGGAGCTGAGCTGAGGCTGTCCAAACTCATTTCACACAGGAAAGCATCGATGACTCGTGAACCCGTCAGACTGGGCTCGGTTCAGTTAAGTCTGCTTTCCCTTCTGGGACACAGTTCTTAAACACTTGATGCAATCTTAAGACTTTGAGATTATTGCAATAATCATAGTCATGACTGTGTAAAACATTGGATGTTATTTCCAACTCACCCAGCGTGGGAAGGAGCAAAGAGTTAAATGGCAGGAAGTTTGGAATTTGAACTTGGAGGATATGAAATCAGAGAGGTTTTGGAAATTACCCCAGGATGAAGAAATCCCACAAATCCAGCAGAAACCATTTTGAGATAGCTCCCTTCATATCGACATACACAGTACAGTATAACCTCGCTGTATCACCCTCTCCTACCAACACTCCAGATTTACCAAAGGCCTGCTTATATGCATTTGTATTGTTTGTTATACCTCGCATGCCACTGGGTTTGACTGTCTGAACTCTGCAGAGCTGTTCATTAGTGCTGCACCCTCTTGCTGGATCAATCTATCTGCATAGCAAACGTCACAGCAGACACAGAGCATTGCCTCAGGCTGGAGAGTCAGCAGGGCTGGGTGGGCTTCGGTAAACGCCGAGTGCCAGCTTGGCAATTCTGGACTTAATAAATATTCACTCTAATGAAGTGGTCTTGTTGTCCCAGTTGTTTTGGTAAGTCATGCAGATAATTAAAAGGGACACTACTTCAAACAAAAAGGTGAAGTTAAATTACTGTCTGGTCGCACCTTTTATTATTATTGAAATAATTAACAAAATAGCCTGACGTTATGGATTTTATGCAACCAAGTTTTATATATACAAATGTCCAAGCACATTTGAGTCCAATACACCACTTCTTTCTGCCCCTATTGTGAAGTTCCTTGGGACATTTTGCTATGTTAAAGGCTATAATTGTTGCAAAACGAAACCAACAAGGCTACCATGGATTATATGAGTATGCAAATTGCTTTATAGGGCACCGAATGACAAAAACACAGTATCTCCTCCCCGATGAAAAAGGGACTTATCTGGGACAGGTAATGCTGAACTAATTAGTACTCTCGAGTTAGATTTCTGCGACCAAGGTATTTGGGAACGACTAAATCATCGGCAAAGCTTTCACACAAGCACCAAGATGTAGCTTTGTTAGCGGTGAGGAGGGCCCTACCCGTCAAGAGCGTTCATGCACAGCCGGCGTCTCAGCAGCACGGCACAGTGCCCCTGAGTCGGCTACGGGGCGGACGAGACTGTCACCCACCTCCTTCAGGATTGCGCCTTTGCAAGGCAGGTCTGGAAAGAGATACAGTGGTTGCTGTCGAGGTTCATCTCGAGCAGCTCCGTAACACAGGACTCTGTGCTCTACGGGCTGTTCCCAGGGACACACACCGAGACAGACATCACCTGCTGCTGGAGGGCCATCGACTCGGTCAAAGACGCTCTTTGGTCTTGCCGAAACTTGCTGGTCTTCCAGAGCAAGGAGATGTCCACGTCTGCGTGTTGCAGATGGGCGCAATCCAAGATCCAGGATTACGTGCTGAGGGACGCACTTAAAATTGGTGCAGCCGCCGCAAAAGCACGGTGGGGAAGGGCCACAGTTTAAAGCCCTTCCGCCACGATAAACCCAGGGGCTGGTATCACGATAAACCCTCGATAGACCCTCGGGCTGCAATGGTAAACCTTTTGTATACATAGAGCACCATGATCTGCAAACACCTATGTCGTGCCATGTATAATGCAAGTTCTGTTGCGTAATGCATGTTGGAAAGAAATGTAACTGTACCCTCACTGTGTCCCGTAAGGTGACACATGGAATGTAACTTGATGAACGTACCAATGTATCCTGGATTGTATGAATTGTATCTTGAAATGTAAAGAAATGTATTGGACGGAACTGCGGTCAGCATCCAAATGTAATGTATGGAATTGCTGACCACATCCAAATGTACTGAACTGCTTTCGAATGTATTGTGCAAATTTTTATATGAATAAAGTATATTTTGAAATTTAAAAAAATGATCAGAATTCCGTACAACCAGGAATCAACTTTTAAATGACCTCCATTTGAATTAGAGTTGGTCCATGCTTCAGTAACACACTTAATCTGGTCCTGTAGAAGTTTCTACAGTTTAGCCAAAGCAGTGCAAAGTTAGAATTAAGGGCATAGGGGAATAATGCTCTATACAGTCTACTCCTCAATCAAAATTAGTTCATTTGAATTACTGGATAATTAAAATTGTGTGTGCTTTTTATTTCCCCTTGGTTAAATCCAATTACTGCTCAATTCAAATGACTGCATAATTCCATTTTGTTCTTGTGTGAAAAAAATGACTTGCATTATCAGTACATTGTGTTTTAATGAGCACTTCATATTATCTTAAATTATTTAACTCAAGACAACATTAGGAGAGGTTTGAATTGCCAGAAATACATGCAATTCATTTGTAGCACAATCTTTCTCGTGCCAGTATAGAAGAACATTTATTTTGGGGCTGAAAAGAATCTAATCAACTATAAGAAATGTGCTACAAGTGGACAACAGGGATTGGCCACGGCAAGCTTGTTTTGGGATGCCTGAGCACAGATGATCAGACAGAGCAGAGCACATAGATTCAGGCAATGAAGAGCTTTAGCACAGAGACAGAGACACAGAGCAAGCAGGAGTGAGAAAGAATGGTCAGTATAAGAAATACGTGCCTCTCCAGTGACACGTCAGCACGGAACGTGTCTTATCAGCTGCCTATATAGACTATTGAAATCTGTTGAAGAAAGAGTATAGACAAAGATGCAGAAAGCCACAGATAGCTCACAAAAGACTCAAAAAACTCAAGGAATAGTTATGTTTCCTTCACTTATCATGGAATGAAATGCTTACCTGACACCCCAGTTGGGAATGCCGACTGCTTGAATGACATAGAAAGCAATTTGACAGAAGAACACAAAGAAGAAATAAAAGAAGTTGAACGAACTGTCAGACCTGAAAAACAAGATTGAAAAAAATTTAGTTCGTACAAAAAGTATTCTCTTGACGTTTAACCCCTCCCAATACCTCAGTTCATTCCAACATCAATACCATAACAATGATTTTTTTTGTTACACACAAGACAACCACCTCTAAAATCAACAAATCCCTAATGATTCCATTACCTGAAACAAGTTCTGCTTGGTGGGTGTTAATATTTTGCTGTAACACCAACATCAGTGTTTTAATCCCACAAATTTTAATTTGCAGTTTCTGCCTCATCTCTGGATCACAACTTGATTTGAGTTTTGTCATAGCCTCCTGAGTTTTAGTCTGGTTGTTTGTTCTTAGATTTTAGTCACATTTATGCTTGAATCTCAAAAACAAACCAGTTTCTCTTTTCCCATTTTATTCTCTTCTTTTCAGAATATTGTTTCAAATCTTCTGTTGCAATTATGTCATCTCTGAAAAGTCAATAAAACGCTGAGAAGTAATAAGCATGCAGAAGCACTGGAGAAGGTGCAAACAAGATTTACAAGGATGATACCAGAACTGAGGGGTTATAATGATCAGGAAAGACTAAACAGACAGGAGCTCTTTTCTCTAGAAAAAGAGAAGGCTGAGGGATGACCTGATAGAGGTCTTCCCCAGGGCAAGACGTAGAGAAAATGTTTCAACTTATGGAGAGTCCAAAACTAGGAGCCTTCACTATAAGACAGTCATTAATAAATCCAGAAAGACATTCTAAAGAAACCTCTTTACCGAGAGTGGTTAGAATGTGGAACTTGCTTAGAGTGAATAGCATAGATGCACTTTAGAGGAAGCTAGATAAGTAGGTGAGTGAGAAAGGAATAGAAGGATATGCTGATAGGGTGAGATGAAGTAGGGTGGGGAGGAGGCTAGTGTGGAGCATAAACACCGGCATGATCGAGTTGGGCCGAACGGCCTTTCTGTGCTGTAAATTCTATGTAATGTAATAAATTGGGATGTTATTCACCCATTTTAATTTCTAGCATCAGTTTCAAATGTTGTGCATTACTGACCAGTGCTGATTTAGTCCTAGAAAATCATTTTCTTCAATTGAGCCATATCATTCTGCGAGTGAGAACAGGAGAGCAGACAAGTGAGCCCCTTCAATGCTGGTGATGATTCTGTTCTTGAAATGGCTACCAAAAGATGCTGAAGAACAGCCTAACTTAACAGTTCCTTAGATTTTCCCTTTCTTCTGTAGGTAGCGCCAGCAAAAGGGGAAGATAATTAGTCCAGACTAGAGTTGAACCCAAGTCCCAAATATAATGTGGTCTTCCATCACTACCCAGTCCCTCTGATACCAATACTTTTAAACATATATATATCTCTGATATTAAAAATATTAAGTCTGTGCGCACATCATACTCTTTGATTATAAATTACTATGACCACATTTAAAATGGAAATCATTTATGCAAACTGGTCATGCTGTAATTATACTCCCCACCAGTGGAGGCACTGCAGCGCCATCACAAATGGCTGGATTACATAACATAAGAAATAGGAGCAGGAGTAGGCCATACGGCTCCTCGAGCCTGCTCCACCATTTAAAACTATCATGGACTCAGGTCCACTTTCCTGCCCGCTCCCCATAACCCCTTATTGTTTAAGAAACTGTCTATTTCTGCCTTAAATTTAATAAATGTCCTAGCTTCCACAGCTCTCTGAGGCAGCGAATTCCAGATCCACAACCCTCAGAGAAGAAATTCCTCCTCATCTCAGTTTTAAATGGGCGGCCCCTTATTCTAAGATTATGCCCTCTAGTTCTAGTCTCCCCCATCAGTGGAAACATTCTCTTTGCATCCACCTTGTCAAGCCTCCTCATAATCTTATACGTTTCGATAAGATCACCTCTCATTCTTCTGAATTCCAATGTAGAAGCCCAACCTACTCAACCTTTTATCATAAGTTAACCCCCTCATCTCCGGAATCAACCGAGTGAACCTTCTCTGAACTGCCTCCAAAGCATCTGCATGTGCTGGTCCAATTATTCCCATGCTCTAATACTACTTCACCATTTGGTCTCGACTTTGGCCATGGGAGGTCGAGAGACACACACACCCTTCTCCCATGGCAAGTCGCAGATACGTTATTTTATGCCTTGCAATGTATAATGTTTCCAGGGCCACTGAACTACAAATCAAAATTATATTTTTATTAGAGCATTGTAGAAATGTTGAGTGATATTATTGGTGCATTTGCAAACTGACTAGAAGCAAACTGTAAAGGTGAGTTTCCAAAGTTCTGTCACAATCAGAAACGCAGTGTGCACTCAGTGTCTCACTCGCTCTTCCAACAAAGTCAGATTTCTGAAGCAGATGCCATCTCAACATTAGCTGGAAATGCACAGGCAAAGTTAAATGAAAATCAGCCGTGACCCGGGTGACACCTTACCTGAAAGCCTTGTAAACTGGCCTGTACCAACAGAGGAAGGCACAAGGAGTGAAGAGCAGAAACCACAAGATTGCCAAGCCAAAGTCTACTCCATATTTTGGATCAACAATAAACTCAGCCAGGCAAGCAAGGAGGTTCAAGAATAGTGTGACTGCATGAACTGTTAGAAGAAAAAAAAACAAGATTTCAATGACTTACACTTGCACATTTAACCAGATAATCACTTTACATTCTAGGCAGCAAGTTATTGTGAAGTCAGATAATTATAGAATGTTACAGGGACAGACCATTCAGCCCATCAAGTCTTTGCCAGTGTATGTTTTTAAAAAAAAAAGAGAACAGATTTTAAACCAGTTCTTAGCCCGCTCAAAGGTCAGCCCCTTTTGATATTTTTTTTCAAGCAACTATCTAATTTCTTTAAAAAAAAAAGGATTTACGGGGTAGGCTTGAACTGTTGTGTATCTGTAAAGCATGCACTCCCATGTTCCGCCACCAGGGAGCTCATCCCCTGAAGTACCAAGGAATCCCAGCATCTCTTGGGAGCATTGTATACAAGCCAGCCCCCAGGGCCTGTTCCTCACTCTGGAGTGTCTTATTAAAGACTGAGGTCACTGTTACTTTAACCTCCCTGTGTGCAGCCTCATCTGTGTTAGGAACACAATAACTGGCGACGAGAATACGAATCCAACGCAAAGGTGCAGCAAACTGTGGGCATCCTGGAGAAGTTCTCGGAGGGCGAGGACTGGGAAGCCTATGTCGAACGGCTAGACCAGTACTTTGTAGCCAACGAGCTGGACAGAGAAGGAAGCGCTGCAAAAAGGAGAGCGGTCCTCTTCATAGTCTGCGGGGCACCGACCTACAACCTCATGAAGAATCTTCTGGCTCTGGTGAAACCCACAGATAAGTCGTATGAGGAGCTGTGTACACTGGTTCGGGAGCATCTTAACCCGAGGAAGAACGTGCTGATGGTGAGGTATCGGTTCTACACGTGCCAGCGATCTGAAGGTCAGGAAGTGGCAAGCTACGTCGCTGAGCTAAGGCGACTTGCAGGACATTGTGAGTTTGATGGCTACCTGGAGCAAATGCTCAGAGACTTTTTTGTACTGGGCATTTGGCCACGAGACCATCCTCTGAAAACTTTTGACTGTAGAGACATCGCCCCTCAGTAAGGCCATTGCGATAGCACAGGCTTTTATGTCCACCAGTGATAACACCAAACAAATCTCTCAGCACACAAGTGCTAGCAATGTTCATAAATTAACTGGAACTGTGTTTGCGAGCAGAAGTGTACAGGGCAGAACCCACGAGTCTGCAACTGCCAGCAGGCCTCAGGTGACCCAGATGACTCAGAGTTCCCAACAAAGGGTGAATGCAAGGCAATTCACACTTTGTTGGCCTTGTGGAAGCTTCCATTCAGCCTATTCATGCCACTTCAAAGGGTATGTCTGCAAGAGCTGTGGAACAATGGGGCACCTCCAATGAGCTTGCAAACGAGCTGCAAGCTCTGCAAAACCTGCTAACCACCAGAGGAAGATCGGTCCATGGTGGATCAAAGCAATTTCGAGCCTCAGAGAAGAGGCAGATGCTGACGTGCATAGGGTGCGCCCATTTTCGACGAAATGTCCACCTATAATGCTAAACGTAAAATTGAATGGCTTACCCGTAGCCATGGAACTGGACACTGGGGCGCTAGCCAATGCATCACGAGTAAAAAGATGTTTGAGACTGTGGTGCAACAAGGCACTCAGACCAGCCCTGAGCCCCATCCACACGAAACTGAGAACGTACACCAAAGAGCTCATCACTGTCCTGGGCAGCGCCATGGTCAAGGTCACGGTCACCTACGAAGGCACGGTGCACGAACTGCCACTCTGGATTGTCCCGGGCGATGGCCCCACACTGCTTAGAAGGAGCTGGCTGGGCAAAATCCGCTGGAACTGGGATGACATCCGAGCGCTATCACATATCGATGAAGCCTCATGTACCCAGGTTCTTAACAAATTTCCTTCCTTTTTGAGCCAGGCACTCACTCCAGGGTGAAGGTGCGGATCCACTTGGTCCCAGAGGCACGACCCATTCACCACAAGGCGCGAGCGGTACCTCACATGATGAGTGGAAATCGAGCTGGACAGGCTGCAACGCGAGGTCATCATCTCCCTAGTGGAATTCAGCGAGTGGGCCAGCCCGATTGTTCCAGTACTCAAAAGTGATGGCATGGTCACGATTTGCGGCGATTATAAAGTAACTATGAATCGTTTCTCGCACAGGACCAATACCCACTACCTAAGGTAGACAACCTATTTGCGACGCTGGCAGGAGGTAAGGCGTTCACCAAGCTCGACCTGACTTCGGCCTACATGACGCAGGAGCTGGAGCAGTCTTCGAAGGGCCTCACCTGCATTAACACGCACAAGGGATTGTTCATCTACAACAGATGCCCGTTTGGAATTCGGTCGCCTGCAGCGATCTTCCAGAGAAGCATGGAGAGCCTACTCAAGTCGGTACCACACACAGTGGCCTTTCAGGACGACATATTGGTCACAGGTCGGGACACCGCCGAGCACCTACAAAACCTGGAGGAGGTCCTCCAGCGACTGGATTGCGTAGGGCAGCGGCTGAAGAGGTCGAAATGCGTCTTCATGACAACAGAAGGAGTTTTTGGGGAGAAAAATCGCGGCGGACGGCATTTGGCCCACAGACACCAAGACAGAGGCCATCAGGAACGCACCCAGGCCACAGAACATCACGGAGCTGCGGTCATTCCTGGGACTCAACTATTTTGGTAACTTCCTACCGGGTTAAGCACCCTTTTAGAGCCCCTACATATGTTATTGCGCAAAGGTGAGATCTGGGTTTGGAGAAAAAAAAAAACAAGTAATTGCTTTTGAGAAAGCCAGAAACATTTTATGCTCCAACAAGCTGCTTGTATTGTATAACCCGTATAAAAGATTTGTGCTAGCATGTGACGCGTCGTCGTAGGGAGTCGGGTGTGTATTACAACAAGCTAACGTTGCGGGGAAGTTGCAACCTGTCGCCTATGCTTGTCTAAAGCTGAGAGGGCCAACAGCATGATTGAGAAAGAGGCATTAGCGTGTGTTCGGGGTAAAGAAAATGCATCAGTACCTGTTTGGCCTCAAATTTGAGCTGGAAACCGATCACAAGCCCCTCACATCCCTGTTCGCTGAAAACAAGGGGATAAATACGAATGCCTCAGCCCGCATACAAAGGTGAGCACTCGCGCTATCAGCGTATAACTATACCATTCGCACAGGCCAGGCACAGAGTACTGTGCGGATGCTCTGTCGGCTACCATTGCCCACCATGGGGGTGGAAATGACGCAGCCTGCAGACTTGTTGATGGTCATGGAAGCGTTTGAAAATGATAAATCACCTGTCACGGCCTGCCAGATTAGGACTTGGACCTGCCAAGATCCTCTGCTGTCCCTCGTAAAAAATTGTGTACTGCATGGGAGCTGGGCCAGCATCCCCGTTGAAATGCAAGAGCCAATCAAGCCGTTCCAGCGGCTAAAGGACGAGCTGTGCATTCAGGCAGACTGCCTGTTGTGGGGTAACCGCGTAGTGATACCAAAAAAGGGCAGGGAGATGTTCATCTCGGATCTCCACAGCACACACCCGGGTAGAGTAACGATGAAAGTGATAGCCAGATCCCACTTAGAGATCTGACTTAGACTCCTGTGTACGGCAATGCAGCCTATGTGCTCAGTTGAGCAATGCGCCCAGAGAGGCACCACTAAGTTTGTGGTCCAGGCCCTCTAGACCATGGTCGAGGATCCATGTCGACTATGCGGGCCCGTTTCTCGGTAAAATGTTCCCGGTGATGGTGGATGCTTTTTCAAAATGGATTGAATGTGAAATAATGTTGGGAAGCACCGCCACCATTGAAAGTCTGAGGGCCATGTTTGCCACCCATGGCTTGCCTGACATACTGGTCAGTGACAATGTGGCATATTTCACCAGTGCCGAATTTAAAGAATTCATGACCCGCAATGGGATCAAACATGTCACCTCGGCCCCGTTTAAACCAGCCTCCAATGGGCAGGCAGAGCGGGCAGTACAAACCATCAAACAGAGCCTTAAACAAGTCACAGAAGGCTCACTCCAAACCCGCCTGTCCCGAATACTGCTCAGCTACTGCACGAGACCCCACTCGCTCACAGGGGTGCCCCCGGTTGAGCTACTCATGAAAAGGACACTTAAAACCAGATTCTCGCTGGTTCACCCCAACCTGCATGATCAGGTAGAGAGCAGGCAGCAGCAACAAAATGTAAACACTGGTCACGCCACTGTGTCACGGGAAATTGATCTGAATGACCTTGTGTATGTGCTAAACTATGGACATGGTCCCAAGTGGATCGCGGGCACGGTGATAGCTAAAGAAGGGAGTAGGGTGTTTGTAGTCAAACTAGACAATGGACAAATTTGCAGAAAGCATCTGGACCAAACGAGGCTGCGGTTCAGACTGCCCTGAACAACCCACAGCAGACACCACCTTTCTCGAGCCCACAACACACACCCAAAGGATCAATGACACCATGCCGGACCAGGAAATCGAACCCATCACACCCAACAGCCCAGCAAGACCAGGCTTACCTAGCAGCCCTGCAGGGCCAACAACACGCCAGCCCAGCGAGGGCACAGCCAACACTCCAGAACAGACATTTGTACCGAGGCGGTCCACCAGGAAAGAAAGGCCCCCGACCGCCTCACCTTGTAAATAGTTTTCACTTTGACTTTGGAAGGGGAGTGATGTTGTGTATCTGTAAAGCATGCACTCCCATGTTCTGCCACCAGGGAGCTCAGCTCCTGAAGTTTCAAGGGATCCCAGCATCCCTTGGGAGCACTGTATATAAGCTGGCCCCGAAGGCCTGTTCCTCACTCTGGAGTGTCTTATTAAAGACTGAGGTCACTGTTACTTTAATCTCCCTGTGTGCAGCCTCATCTGTGTTAGGAACACAATATGAACAATGGCTTGAGAGAATTCCATAATCTAAACACACCATGTAAAAAAAATCCCAACCTTCCCTTTTGTGATTTATCTTAATGTCCTTGTTACCGTTTGACCAACCAGTGGAAACCATCAATCATTCCACAACTATTTGTGATCTTGTGGACCTCTATCAAGTCATCCCGTAAACGTAACTCATGGAAAAAAAAAAGTTCCAACTTCGAACATCTTTTCATAACATAGAAACATAGAAAATAGGTGCAGGAGTAGGCCATTCGGCCCTTCTAGCCTGCACCGCCATTCAATGAGTTCATGGCTGAACATTCAACTTCAGTACCCCATTCCTGCTTTCTCGCCATACCCCTTGATCCCCCCAGTAGTAAGGACCTCATTTAACTCCTTTTTGAATATATTTAGTGAATTGGCCTCAACAACTTTCTGTGGTAGAGAATTCCACAGGTTCACCACTCTCTGGGTGAAGAAGTTTCTCCTCATCTCGGTCCTAAATGGCTTACCCCTTATCCTTAGACTGTGACCTCTGGTTCTGGACTTTCCCAACATTGGGAACATTCTTCCTGCATCTAACCTGTAACAAATTAATCATCCTTGCTAACATCTAGTAAATCTATACTACACCTTTTCCATCGAGTTTTTATCCTTCTTATAAATGGAATGCTTAAAACTGCAACTTATACTCCAGCTGCAGCCTAAATAAGGTCTTGTACAAGTTCAACATAGTATTTTCTACATCTAGATACAAAACCAAGGGTTCTGTTTGCCTTTCTTATGGCCTATCAATAGTGCTGCCACCTTTTCCTGTGTTATCTGCATGCTATGGCCCTCAATTTACAATCTTACTAATTAATGTGAAATTCCTTTCCCTGTTCTAACTTCTAACACATTATTTCATATTTTTCTACATTGAACTGTATCTGCCACCCTATCTATGGTGGCCTATCTATGCCTTGCTCCACTCTATCATTTGCCAGACTCCAAATTTAGCATCAGCAAATTTCAATCCTCCAGTCCAGGACATTTAACCATATAGTAAGTTAAACCAGTGCTCCAAATTTATATTAGAATTAACTCTCTTCACCAAAATGGAAATTTAAACATCGTTTATGTGTCGATACTAAAAATATTCCACTCACTATACCTTTCCAGTCAGAGAAACGTTCTTTTATACTGACCCTTTGCTTTCTGCCCTCCAACCACCTCTCTTCATGTAGCCATATTTCCTTCAAATACACGAGTTTGCCATAAGATCTTACATGGTACCGTATCAAATGTTTTTTGAAAAGCAACACCCACACCATTTCATTTAACTATCCTTTGTTTCTTCAAAATAATTTTATTAGGTTGCTCAGGCATGACCTGACTTTAGAAATTTATCCTGGATGGTCCTGAGTAACTTACATTTTTCCAAGTGCTTAATAATTTCATCACACATTATGGGATCTAGTATATTACCAACAGCTGAATAGTTATTTAACTTTGCTTCTTTCCAGGCTCAAATGCAACCTATTTAAGATAACAAATCCTGGCAGCTCATATGTAATGCAGTGGTTTTGTCTCCGACTAATGCAAGATAACAACTGGACCAGAAGATGCATTTGGTCGCTCTGAAATCCGTACATACAAGCGGATCCTTCAGTACCGACTCTGCTCAACTGCCAATAAAGGCTGCAAGCGCGGCCCTGAATACAGAATCCGTGCCTGTGCTATTTATTTAAAAAGCAAAGAGGGCAAATCTCCCCAGCGGTTGAAGACAAAAACCCCGATATCTATTTAATGAACGTTGTGAATGAGACAAATTCGAAACGCAACACATTTTACATGTCTGAAGCTTTAAAGAAAACACCTCTACTTGAACTTCTGTGAATGCTCTAAACAAAAAGCTCAATTGATTTGACAAACTTATACTGTTGTCGAACCCTTGAGGCTGGATCAATTAGCTTAATGCAGACCAAGGATGCGACCTGGAACTTTCATCGTCTGTACAGCTCACCTCACTTGTCTTTTACCAACTGAGGCATCACAGGAACTATAAGTTATTTGTTAGCTTACACCAGTAAAACGGTTGCAACTTACACATCCACAAGTAGTACAGCATTTTTACTACCCTCTGGAAGCCTGACGGGATCTCTGCTGCGAAGTCCTGGTAGAAGCATGGTTTGATGGGGCAGAACGAAGGTAAAGGGGGCCAGTTATTTCTTTTTGCTGTATGGAAGAATGAAGAAAACTTCTTTTTAAAAAAAAAAAAGCTTGTCAAAGGGAAAGTGCCACACTAAAATGCCACAGAATTCTCAATTGATAATCATACTTTTAGCAGCTAAGCTTTATGCAGTGCAATTGTTAATGCGGTCAAGGAACAGACACATGGGGCAGAACTCAATCTGACATGACCTTATTCAGTTCAGATATCTATGCACTTACTGATTCAGAATTGCCTGCTTTCATTATAAGAACATAAGAAATAGGAGCAGGAGTAGGCCCTACGGCCCATCGAGCCTGCTCCATCATTCAATAAGGTCATGGCTGATCATCAACCTCAACATTTCCCCACCCGATCTCTATATCCCTCGATTCCCCTGGACTCCAAAAATCTATCGATCTCAGGCTTGAACATATTCAGAGACTGAGCATTCCAAAGATTCACAACCCTCTGAGTGAAGAAATTACTCCTCATCTCTGTCTTAAATGGCTTTCCCCTTATCCTGAGACTGTGACCTCTAGTTCTAGACACTGCAGCCAGGGGAAACCACCTCTCTGCATCTACCCTGTCAATCCCCTTCAGAATCTGCCATGTTTTAATGAGATCACCCGAGAACGCCAGAGTATACGCCCATTCTACAGAATCTCTCATCATAAGACTGCCCTCTCATCCCAGGAATCAATCTGGTGAACTTCTGTTGTAGCGCCTCCAAGTATATCCTTCCTTAGATAAGGAGACCAAAACTGTGCACAGTACTCCAGGTGTGGTCTCATCAAGGCCCTGTATAGTTGTAGCAGGACTTCCTTACTCTTATACTCCAACCCCCTTGCAATAAAGGGCATCATATTTAACTTCATGCAACAATTATCCTTTAGGGGCCAAGTGTAGGCTGAATAGCCTTGCAACACATTGGAGGGATTGGAAGACTATTAAATCACTTCTGGAAGTGATCGCAGTTCAAGGAGTTTGTTTGTTTTTTTGTCCTTTCCCAATTTTTAATCCTTCTTGCTCCAACACCTATGTTTACTCTCCAAGTTTGCAGATGACACTAAGCTGGGTGGCAGTGTGAGCTGTGAGGAGGATGCTAAGAGGCTGCAGGGTGACTTGGACAGGTTAGGTGAGTGGGCAAATGCATGGCAGATGCAGTATAATGTGGATAAATGTGAGGTTATCCACTTTGGTGGCAAAAACAGGAAGACAGATTATCTGAGTGGTGACAGATTAGGAAAAGGGGAGGTGCAACGAGACCTGGGTGTCATGGTACATCAGTCATTGAAAGTAGGCTTGCTGGTACAGCAGGCGGTGAAGGAGGCAAATGGCATGTTGGCCTTCATAGCTAGGGGATTTGAGTATAGGAGCAGGGAGGTCTTACTGCAGTTGTACAGGGCCTTGGTGAGACCATATCTTGAGTAGTGTATACGGTTTTGGTCTCCTAATCTGAGGAAGGACATTTTTGTTATTGAGGGAGTGCAGTGAAGGTTCACCAGACTGATTCCTGGGATGGCAGGACTGACATATGAAGAAAGACTGGATCGACAAGGCTTATATTCACTGGAATTTAGATGAATGAGAGGGGTTCTCGAAGCATATAAAATTCTGACAGGATTGGACAGGTTAGATGCAGGAAGAATGTTCCCGATGTTGGGGAAGTCCAGAACCAGTGGTCACAGTCTAAGGATAAGGGGTAAGCCATTTAGGACCGAGATGAGGAGAAACTTATTCACTCAGAGAACTGTGAACCTGTGGAATTCTCTACCGCAGAAAGTTGTTGAGGCCAGTTCGTTAGATATATTCAAAAGGGAGTTAGATGTGGCCCTTAAGGCTAAAGGGATCGGGGGTATGGAAAGAAAGCAGGAGTGGGGTACTAAAGTTGCATGATCAGCCATGATCATATTGAATGATGGTGCAGGCTCAAAGAGCCGAATGGCCTGCATGCTTATATGCAACTTGGATTTACATAGCCGGTTTCACAAAACAGCCCTGTGCTTTTCAGCTGAGGGCTGGACCAGAGCAGCAATAACAAAGGAATTAGAGGAGATGGCCACAGAAATAGGTTTTAAGCAAGCCTTTGAAAGATGTGGACAAGGAAGGGCTTAGTGAAAGAATTCTGCAGCGTGAGGGCAAGATGGATGAAGGCTCCGGTACAGTCAAGGCAGGAGAGAAAATGGACAGTAGGTGAAAGTCTGAAAGGATGTGAACAGGAGCATATGGCTGGAGGAGGTTACACAGGAAAGCAGAGTAACACCATGGAGGAATTTGTAGACAAGGATGAGAATTTACAAGTTGATGCACTGAGGGGATAGTGAGTCAATGGAGATTGGTGCATACAGGAGTGAAAGGCAGGGAGGACTGATAAACAGTTTAGCAAATCCTTACTATTATAAGTTTCATTTTTCAGTTCCTGCTCCTTGCGGTCTAGTTCTGCAGCTTTCCTTTCGAGCTCTTCTTGCTGTCGAAGTAGTGCCAACTGTGCAGCTGTAGCAGTGGCCTGAATAGTACGTAAACAAAATGTAAACCAATGGCAATATCGTTGGGCAAAAATTGTCCACGTTTCTAATTTTACAAATTCCCCAAAACATTTTCACTTGTGGTAGAAGCATGGGAAGATCCAACCAGCAGAAATGTGTCAGGGCCACCATGTCCAGCTGACAAGTTATATAATCCCAATACGGGGCTGGTTCGGTTCATTTTCTCTTCCTCCCCTGCCATCTTGGACCAATGCGCCAGCAAACAGTGCAACGCTGGGAGAGGGGGCAGTCTGGCTGCACGCTACCTTCTCAACTCTGGAACTTGAGCCCAAATCTAAAGTCCAAAACTGAGGGGATGGAAGTTCATCTCCCTCTCTGCAAGTGTCCGACATGAAATGAGCTGGCACCAGCTCAACCCAAATCTTGCCGGACACAGACCCACAGCAAAGAGTCAATGATGACGTGTGAAATTAATGAATCATTAGGAAGCACTCTTTGTAGACTGGAATTGGGTTACATTGTCAGGTCCAATAACGGGAGCTTTACTTGGCATCCCATAAAGCGAGAACTCAACTGGGAATGCTGCCACCGTCACTGCGGTAACGTAGCCAAAATGGAAAAGTGAGTCAACTTCAGAACTAACTGATGTTTGAATTTTTGTGCACATAGCGAATATTGAAAGCTGTTAAACACAATATGACAAACAAACTTACTCCCTCTGTACAGAAAACTGAAGTGATATTGAGAACAGAAATAAAATAACTGATTTTTCAATTCAAGAATGAGGCACCATGTGCAAGGGGTCAGGCAAGGGGCAGGGAAACACCAGGCCAATGTGATGGCAAACCCCATGAAGAGGCAGTATCTTAGTGGTTCCCCACCCCCACTTATTCAGTTGTACATATAGGGTCATGACACTACTAAAACTGAATGAAGAAATTGGGTTACATTCTCAGACTGAGATCTGAATTTGGGATGCCTGTGTTGAAAGCCCAACAGGATACCAAGGTAGTTATTTTTGTTCTTCAAACTAGTTTGACAACAGGGGGCATAGATTTAAATTAATTGGTAGGAGGTTTAGAGGGGATTTGAGGGGAAACTTCTTCACCCGGAGGGTGGTGGGGGTCTGGAACGCATTGCCTGAAAGGTTGGTAGAGGCAGAAACCCTCACCACATTTAAAAAGTACCTGGGTGTGCACTTGAAGTGCTGTAACCTACAGGGCTACGGTCCCAGAGCTGGAAAGTGGGGTTAGGCTGGATGGCTCTTTGTCGGCCGGCGCAGACACGATGGGCCAAAATGGCCTCCATCCGTGCTGTAAATTTCTATTCTATGACAGAAATGTATCTTTTGGATAACTGATCAGGAAAGAGAGGGTACTAAAACTGTGAGAAACACGTCGGTAACCCAATTTTATACATTTCATAAAACATCTACCTTTTTCAGAATGCAGCTCGTGTGCCTACCTGATCCTAGCTTCCTTCTCACCTTGTCTTTAGATTCGAAAGGGATTCCCCCTAATAACCTGCAGGTCTCTGAGTACTTGTCATTGTTAACTGGAGCTGACAATGGACTGGATAAGGTAGTCAGAAACTTCCTGGCCTGCTGCAACAGTAGTATCTGCAATACAAGCTAGACAGTCTATCTCCATGATCTCCAATAGCTGAAAGGGCCCATCTCAAAAGCTTGCACTCCTGCCTGAAGTGTACAGGCATTGACACAAGTTATGATCACACACAGTCAGGGTTGCACTCTACAAATGACCCCCAATTGCAACAACAACAAATAAATCACATTATCAGAATGAATGATTTAAAATGGCAATGATAGTGGGATGGAATGGTCGCACTCCTAAACTGTAGAAAGTTGCAAAGATTTTTTTTTTTTACAAATCCTCAATAAAAAAGATACAGCTGAAAAGAAGGGTTCTTCAAACACAATAGATGCATCTGGTGGGTCAAAAATATGAAAATACTAGCAGTTTTAAATCTGCCTAGAAAGCAAAATGTACCATTTCAGAGTTAACTTTCAGCTGGAGGTTTGAGGAGGATCACAAACTTGAAATCAATTAAACTTTATGTACATTTGGAGCATGAGTGAACTTTTGAGACCGAGTCTTGTTTTACTACAAGTACTGGTATCAACCTAAAATCTGTCATTTTTAAGATGCTATTTAGAAAAATTCTGAAATGAAATATCAGGACTCAATGCTAACTTTACATGTACAGTAATTTACTGAGCTCACTTCAACTGTGAAAGTGCTTCAACATTGAAAGCTCAAGTGGTTTATAAAAGTCACTAGACAATCCTTCTTTGAATTGCTGTCTCATAACTCACCCCTGCTGCTGGTTAATTGCCTGTGTTGATTAATTCAGAGTGTGATAATGCACTGTTTCCCCTGACTATAGGTTTGGAACCAGGAAATGGTCACAAACTTAACAGTGCACATCAATATGAAAGTTGCATACATGCATGAAACTCTGGGATAAGCCATCAAAGTTGGTAAGGCCCCTGTAAAACATGTTGGGCTGAATTTTCAGCTTTGATGATTTTGGGGCAGTAATGGCGGCGGGGCGATAAAGTTTGCGCCCGGGAACAGTTTGCGCCTCAGTCAGCAAAATTGGGCAGCTGGGCCCAGAGTCTGGAGCGCAGCACTAAGGGACGCGTCCTCTCTTAGGGCATTAGCATGGGAAATACCAAAGCGAATGAGCCAGGCCGGGAGCGCTGAGAGACGCGCCTGGGGAAGAAAAAAAAACCTGAAAAATAAACCCACGAAAACATCTCCACAACAAAAAAAAAAATTAAGAAAAAATAATCACTTACCTTAGGACTGCATTACTTACCTCACTGCAGTCGGCATAGGTTCCCCCACCAGTTTTCCAAGGCGTTCACTGCTGGGTGTACGGGAGTCAAGAAACGAGTCGGTGTTGCAACCAATAGTTGCACACCGGCGCAGTTCTTCTGGGCGGTACTGCTCCGTGTCGCCGCAAAACCGGCCCAGAATACCCTCACGGGGCGCTGGAGGCTAACCCCCCACTCCACCCGCCCAGAAGACCTCACTGCCACCTGAGGGCAACAGAGCACAAAGGACTGGAAAATTGAAGTAGACTTCAAAAAATACTTTTGTTGGAGGTATTTTGCAGTATCTGCAGCGACGTTACCAGACCCCCCCCTCCCCACCTTCCTCAAGGCGTGCGGGCGCGCAATCAGAAGGTCCTGCACAGGCCGCTCACAAGCTGTTGCCGTTGGAACAGATGCCGCACAGCAAATTTAAAGGGACAGAGAAAATAAAAAAAGAGGGGAAAAATTGATCTGCAGTGGCATGGTGGCTTACGACTGAACAGCATTCTACAACAGGTATTTCAGCATCAACACACACAGTACCCATTACAAACAGATGTCCTAATCGTCTTCAAGGGAGCTTACACCAGAATGGCCTCGGTACTACACTGCAATTTCAGCCTTTGTGTAGTATGTATCATTTCTAAGTATCCTGAAATTCATGTCTATTGTGGACATCAGCCAACTCCTTACCTTTAGTCGCTGGCACCAAGTAATAAAACTAATGCCCGCAATCTACAGAGAAGCATTTATTTTCCAGTCACTAATATTAAAGAAACTCTCATCGCATTTAAAAAGTACTTGGATGTGCATTCAAAGTGCCATAACCTAAAGGGCTACAGACCAAGAGCTGGAAAGTGGGATTAGGCTGGATAGCACAGCCTCAAAATACGGGGGAGCCAATTTAAAACCGAGTTGAGAAGGAATTTCTTCTCCCAGTGGGTTGTGAATCTGTGGAATTCTCTGCCCAAGGGAGCAGTTGAGGCTAGCTCATTGAATGTATTCAAATCACAGATAGATAGATTTTTAACCAATAAGGGAATTAAGGGTTACGGGGAGCGGGCGGGTAAGTGGAGCTGAGTCCAAGGCCAGATCAGCCATGATCTTGTTGAATGGTGGAGCAAGCTCGAGGGGGGTAGATGGCCGACTCCTGTTCCTAATTCTTATGTTCTGATGTTCTTTTTCAGCCGGCACTGTTACAATGGGCTGAATGGCCTCCTTCCGTGCCGTATATTTCTATGATTAGAAACCAAATTGTCCCAAGATTTGGGTCATTTCTCAGCTTGGTAAACAGGGAGTTGAGAACATTGAACTGAGGTTAACAACACAATCCAAAATTTGGGGGGTGGGGGGGGAGGAAAGGGGAAAGGACCAAAAATTGTTCCATATCCACTCAAAAGTTTTCTTGATCGAATTTCATATAGAAACATAGAAAATAGGTGCAGGAGCAGGCCATTCGGCCCTTCTAGCCTGCGCCGCCATTCAATGAGTTCATGGCTGAACATTCAACTTCAGTACCCCATTCCTGCTTTCTCGCCATACCCCTTGATCCCCCGAGTAGTAAGGACCTCATCTAACTCCTTTTTGAATATATTTAGTGAATTAGCCTCAACAACTTTCTGTGGTAGAGAATTCCACAGGTTCACCACTCTCTGGGTGAAGAAGTTCCTCCGCATCTCGGTCCTAAATGGCTTACCCCTTATCCTTAGACTGTGACCCCTGGTTCTGGACTTCCCCAACATTGGGAACATTCTTCCTGCATCTAACCTGTCTAACCCCGTCAGAATTTTAAACGTTTCTATGAGGTCCCCTCTCATTCTTCTGAACTCCAGTGAATACAAGCCCAGTTGATCCAGTCTTTCTTGATAGGTCAGTCCTGCCATCCCGGGAATCAGTCTGGTGAACCTTCGCTGCACTCCCTCAATAGCAAGAATGTCCTTCCTCAGGTTAGGAGACCAAAACTGTACACAATACTCCAGGTGTGGCCTCACCAATGCCCTGTACAACTGTAGCAACACCTCCCTGCCCCTGTACTCAAATCCCCTTGCTATGAAGGCCAACATGCTATTTGCTTTCTTAACCGCCTGCTGCACCTGCATGCCAACCTTCAATGACTGATGTACCATGACACCCAGGTCTCTTTGCACCTCCCCTTTTCCTAATCTGTCACCATTCAGATAATAGTCTGTCTCTGTTTTTACCACCAAAGTGGATAACCTCACATTTATCCACATTATACTTCATCTGCCATGCATTTGCCCACTCACCTAACCTATCCAAGTCGCTCTGCAGCCTCACAGCATCCTCCTCGCAGCTCACACTGCCACCCAACTTAGTGTCATCCGCAAATTTGGAGATACTACATTTAATCCCCTCATCTAAATCATTAATGTACAGTGTAAACAGCTGGGGCCCCAGCACAGAACCTTGCGGTACCCCACTAGTCACTGCCTGCCATTCTGAAAAGTACCCATTTACTCCTACTCTTTGCTTCCTGTCTGACAACCAGTTCTCAATCCATGTCAGTACACTACCCCCAATCCCATGTGCTCTAACTTTGCACATCAATCTCGTGTGGGACCTTGTCGAACGCCTTCTGAAAGTCCAAATATACCACATCAACTGGTTCTCCCTTATCCACTCTACTGGAAACATCCTCAAAAAATTCCAGAAGATTTGTCAAGCATGATTTCCCTTTCACAAATCCATGCTGACTTGGACCTATCATGTCACCTCTTTCCAAATGCACTGCTATGACATCCTTAATAATTGATTCCATCATTTTACCCACTACCGATGTCAGGCTGACCGGTCTATAATTCCCTGTTTTCTCTCTCCCTCCTTTTTTAAAAAGTGGGGTTACATTGGCTACCCTCCACTCCATAGGAACTGATCCAGAGTCAATGGAATGTTGGAAAATGACTGTCAACGCATCCACTATTTCCAAGGCCACCTCCTTATATATAACAAACAAAAGCCAGGACTTATTCATGTAAAGTGCGTCAAGTCCAAGTAATTGCACACGCAGGCTAGTGGCACAACACATTGATGATGCAATATGCCGCATCATGGAGTGGTCAGTGAGCTTGGAGGACTGGTTTCCTGCAGAGAGTGTTTTCAAGAGTAGTGAAGTGCCAGAGTTACATCAGCCTGTTGCCACACAGGTGCCCAATTATAGCCAGTCACTGTCAAAGGCCTGGAAACAACTTGCGTATTCACCCTCTCAAATCAGGGAAATTGTGCACAGTGGGTGCAGGGTCAAACTGTTTATTGCTCTTAAAATTCTAAATAAAACATTGACTTGATCAAGCAATTAGTATAGTTCATACAATCTGTAAGGTAAGAAAGCAAGGTGGGGTGAGGAAAGGCAAATAAACTTTATTTCAAAAGGTTCATAAGTCGGATTTTAGACGTCCACATTATCTGTAACTGATTGCCTAGGCAATTAAAAAAAAAAAAATTGCATTTATACAGCACCTCATCACATCCTCAAGATGTCCCAGAGCACTACAACTAACTGAGATGCAGTCAGTTATCTAACAAGTGGCAAATGAGATAACCAACACCATCTCAAACAGGTTGAGAGGGGAATATTGGTGAGGATCTTCACATAGTGCCATGGGATCTTTTACATCCACCAGAGCAGACAAATAGCATCTCGGTTTGCAGTCACATCTGAACGACAGCTCCCTCGACAATGCAGCACTCCCTCAATATGGCAGTGAACTGTCGGTCTTTGATTATGTGCTCATCTATAGTGAGGCTTGAACTCTCAACCTTCTGACTCACCGAGTGCTACCAACTCAACCAAGTTGGTTTCTATAAGGTTTTGCTTTTACTGTAATACTCTGCAGTGCTAACTGCTCAATGGAGTCGTATAATGTATAACTGAGGCCCTGTCTTGTCTCTCAGGTGGCACTATTTCGAAGAAAAGCATGGGAGTTTTCCCCAGTGTCCTGGCCAATTATTTATCCCTCAATCAACATAATCAAGATTATCCGGTCATTATCACATTGCTATTTGTGGGAGCTTGCTGTGCGCAAGTTGACTGCCACATTTCCCACATTACAACAGTGACTACACTTCAAAAAGTACTTCATTGGCTGTTGCGCGCTTTGACATGTCCGGTGCTCATGAAAGGTGCTATATAAAATGTTAGATCTTTCTTTTTTCTTTCATTATTCCATACCTGAGGACTGGGTTCCACTGTAGGCTGCAATATTGCTGGTTGAGAAGGAGTCGTCTTCTGTCCAGCTGGTACTTTGCTATCTGAAGTAGGAGGTGTCTAAAAAGAAAAATAACTGCGTTAGAAACAAACTAAAGTGCTCATTTAGAATTAAGTAACTGCGATCCCTCTCCACACAGATGCACCAGGAATCAAACCGGCAATAAGGGTCATTTGCGAATATATAAAAAGATACAACATATAAAAGTAACACTTGTATTTTTAGCATGCCTGATCACATCTCCACATAACGGATTACTTTTGAAGTGTAATGAGTGTTTATAAACAAAAACCGCAGCCAATCTGTAGCAGCAACATTCTACAAGCAGCTGTGAGGTGAAGAACCAGCTAAGGGGTTTTTGGTGGTGTTGGCAGAGAGGGGAATGTTGGCCAAGTCAGCACTTGAACATGTTGCTTTCCTTCGGATACTGCTATGACATTAATGCCCACCTGAATCAATGAAATAGGTCGACAGAGCCTTCGTCTAATGTCGCATCCAAATTACTGAAATAGATTTGAATTCTGAATTTATTGCTGTACAGATTTGCAACCAAAATGTCAATTTAATAGATCATTTTTTTTCTTGCTCATCTATTCTGAAAGAACAAGTTCATAAAGTTTTTTAGTTTTATTACTGAACCCAGGATTTGTAGGAAATCCATAGCTGACTGGCCCAATATCCAAGAATAATGGATTTTTAACGAGTGATGCCTAATTTGGCTATTCACATGTCTTACATAAGAACTTTAGAAATAGGTGGAGTCAGCCATTCAGCCCCTCGAGCCTGTCCCGCCATTCATTGAGATCATGGCTGATCTTTGACCTCAACTTCACCTTCCTGCATTATCACCGTATCGCTGGATTCCCTTAATATACATAGAAACATAGAAAATAGGTTCAGGAGTAGGCCATTCGAGCCTGCACCGCCATTCAATGAGTTCATGGCTGAACATGAAACTTCAGTACCCCATTCCTGCATTTTCACCATACCCCTTGATCCCCTAGTAGTAATGACTACATCTAACTCCTTTTTGAATATATTTAGTGAATTGGCCTCAACAACTTTCTGTGGTAGAGAATTCCATAGGTTTACCACTCTCTGGGTGAAGAAGTTTCTCCTCATCTCAGTCCTAAATGGCTTACCCCTTATCCTTAGACTGTGACCCCTGGTTCTGGACTTCCCCAACATTGGGAACATTCTTCCTGCATCTAACCTGTTTAAACGTTTCTATGTGATCCCCTCTCATTCTTCTGAACTCCAGTGAATACAAGCAGTCTTTCTTGATATGTCAGTTCCGCCATCCCAGGAATCAGTCTGGTGAACCTTCGCTGCACTCCCTCAATAGCAAGAATGTCCTTCCTCAAGTTAGGAGACCAAAACTGTACATAATATTCCAGGTGTGGCCTCACCAAGGCCCTGTACAATTGTAGTAACACCTCCCTGCCCCTGTACTCAAATCGCCTCGCTATGAACATGCCATTTGCTTTCTTAACCGCTTGCTGTACCTGCATGCCAACCTTCAATGACTGATGTACCATGACACCCAGGTCTCGTTGCACCTCCCCTTTTCCTAATCTGTCACCATTCAGATAATAGTCTGTCTCTCTGTTTTTACCACCAAAGTGGATAACCTCACATTTATCTACATTATACTTCATCTGCCATGCATTTGCCCACTCACCTAACCTATCCAAGTCACTCTGCAGCCTCATAGCATCCTCCTCGCAGCTCACACTGCCACCCAACTTAGTGTCATCCGCAAATTTGGAGATACTACATTTAATCCCCTCGTCTAAATCATTAATGTACAATGTAAACAGCTGGGGCCCCAGCACAGAACCTTGCGGTACCCCACTAGTCACTGCCTGCCATTCTGAAAAGTACCCATTTGCTCCTACTCTTTGCTTCCTGTCTGCCAACCAGTTCTCAATCCACGTCAGCACACTACCCCCAACCCCATGTGCTTTAACTTTGCACATTAATCTCCTGTGTGGGACCTTGTCGAAAGCCTTCTGAAAGTCCAAATACACCACATCAACTGGTTCTCCCTGGTCCACTCTACTGGAAACATCCTCAAAAAATTCCAGAAGATTTGTCAAGCATGATTTCCCTTTCACAAATCCATGCTGACTTGGACCTATCATGTCACCTCTTTCCAAATGCACTGCTATGACATCCTTAATAATTGATTCCATCATTTTACCCACTACCAATGTCAGCCTGATCGGTCTATAATTCCCTGTTTTCTCTCTCCCTCCTTTTTTAAAAAGTGGGGTTACATTGAATACCCTCCACTCCACAGGAACTGATCCAGAGTCAATGGAATGTTGGAAAATGACGGTCAATGCATCCGCTATTTCCAAGGCCACCTCCTAAAGTACTCTGGGATGCAGTCCATCAGGCCCTGGGGATTTAATCGGCCTTCAATCCCATCAATTTCCCCAACACAATTTCCTGACGAATAAGGATTTCCCGCAGTTCCTCCTTCTTACTCGACCCTCTGACCCCTTTTATATCCGGAAGGTTGTTTGAGTCCTCCTTAGTGAAAACTGAACCAAAGTACTTATTTAATTGGTCTGCCATTTCTTTGTTCCCAGTTATGACTTCCCCCGATTCTGACTGCAGGGGACCTACGTTTGTCTTTACTAACCTTTTTCTCTTTACATATCTATAGAAGCTTTTGCAGTCCGTCTTAATGTTCCCTGCAAGCTTCCTCTCGTACTCTATTTTCCCTGCCCTAATCAAACACTTTGTCCTCCTCTGCTGAATTCTAAATGTCTCCCAGTCCCCGGGTTCGCTGCTATTTCTGGCCAATTTGCATGCCAATTCCTTGGCTTTAATACTATCCCTGATTTCCCTTGATAGCCACAGTTGAGCCACCTCCCCTTTTTTATTTTTACACCAGACAGGGATGTACAATTGTTGTAGTGCATCCATGCGGTCTCTAAATGTCTGCCATTGCCCATCCACTGACAACCCCTTAAGTATCATTCGCCAATCTATCCTAGCCAATTCACGCCTCATACCTTCAAAGTTACTCTTCTTTAAGTTCTGGACCATGGTCTCTGAATTAACTGTTTCATTCTCCATCCTAATGTAGAATTCCACCATATTATGGTCACTCTTCCCCAAGGAGCCTCACACAACAAGATTGCTAATTAATGCTCTCTCATTACACAACACCCAGTCTAAGATGGCCTCCCCCCTAGTTGGTTCCTCGACATATTGGTCTAGAAAACCATCCCTTATGCACTCCAGGAAATCCTCCTCCACCGTATTGCTTCCAGTTTGGTTAGCCCAATCTATGTGCATATTAAAGTCACCCATGATAACTGCTGCACTTTTATTGCATGCACCCCTAATTTCCTGTTTGATGCCCTCCCCAACATCACTACTACTGTTTGGAGGTCTGTACACAACTCCCATTAAAGTTTTTTGCCCTTTGGTGTTCTGCAGCTCTACCCATATAGATTCCACATCATCCAAGCTAATATCCTTCCTAACTATTACATTAATCTCCTCTTTAACCAGCAATGCTACCCCACCTCCTTTTCCTTTTATTCTATCCTTCCTGAATGTTGAATACCCATGGATGTTGAGTTCCCAGCCCTGATTATCCTGGAGCCACGTCTCTGTAATCCCAATCACATCATATCTGTTAACATCTATTTGCACAGTTAATTCATCCATCTTATTACAGATACTCCTTGCATTAAGACACAAAGCCTTCAGGCTTGTTTTTTTTAACAACCCTTGTCCTTTTAGAATTATGATGTAGTGTGGCCCTTTTTGTTTCTTGCTTTTGTTTACTCGGCCTTCCACTATGGCTTTTTACCTTTCTACCATCTGTTTCTGACTCCATATTACTTCGCCCTGTCTCGCTGCATAGGTCCCCATCCCTCTGCCATATTAGTTTAAACACTCCAGAACTACATTAGCAAATGTTACCCCCAGGACATCAGTTCCAGTCCTGCCCAAGTGCAAACCGTCCTTTTTGTACAGGTCCCACTTCCCCCAGAACTGGTTCCAATGTCCCAGGAATTTGAATCCCTCCCTCTTGCACCACTGCTCAAGCCACGTATTTATTCTAACTATCCTGCTCCCTCTACTGATTAGCACATGGCACTGGTAGCAATCCAGAGATTACTACCTTTGAGGTCCTACTTTTTTAATTTAACTCCTTGCTCCCTAAATTCAGCTTGTAGGACCTCTTGCCGCTTCTTACCTATATCGTTGGTACCTACATGTACCACGACAACTGGCTGTTCACCCTCCCTCTCCAGAATGCTCTGCAGCCGCTCTGAGACATCCTTGACCCTTGCACCAGAGAGGCAATATACCATCCTGGAGTCTCGGTTGCGGCCGCAGAAACTCCTACCTATTTCCCTCACAATAGAGTCCCCTATCACTATAGCTCGCCCACTCTTTTTTCCGCCCTTCCGTGCAGCAGAGCCACCCATGGTGCCATGAACCTGGCTGCTGGTGCCTTCCCCTGGTAAGTCATCTCCCCCAACAGTATCCAAAACGGTATATCTGTTTTGGAGGGAGATGACCACTCCTGATACAAAATCTATCAATCTCTGTCTCAAAGACTGAGCATCCACAGCCCCCTGGGGTAGAGAATTCCAAAGATTCACCACCTGAGTGAAGAAATTTCTCCTCATCTCAGTCCTAAATGGCTGATCCCTTACCCTGAGACTGTGACCCCTGGTTCTAGACTCCTCAGCCAGATGAAACATCCTCCCTGCATCTACCCTGTCAAGCTCTAAGAATTTTTGTATGTTTCAATGAGATCACCTCATTCTTCTAAACTCTAGAGAATATAGGCCTAGTCTATTCAATCTCTCCTCGTAGGACAATCCCTCCATCCCAGGAATCAGTCTGGTGAACCTTTGTTGCACTCCTTCTGTGGCATGTAGATCCTTCCTTAGGTAAGGAGACCAAAACTGTGCACAATACTCCAGGGCCCTATATAATTGCACATAAACCGACACAACTGAAATAACCCATTTCATTCTTGGCTTATCCCCAAGATACCAAAGATTTTATGTACAACTCAATGACTTTATTACATTGTTCTATGTTGCCAATAACCATGGTGGTGAACAGAATAATTTGGTTTCAGAACAATTATCCAACATTGTTTAATTTAGGTCAGAAATACAGTATCGCAGCCTTAACCGGTTAGATTATTTGCATATTAGCAATATGCAGCTTCGGGAATTATAGCGGGTGCTCAACAAAGAGAGCCCTTTTCAAATTATCTTGCAAAGTAACAGACAACAGAAATGTCTTCACTCAGAGGGTGGTGAATCATTGGAATTCTCTACCCCAGAGGGCTGTGGAGGCTTAGTCGTTGAGTATATTCAAGACAGAGATCGACAGATTTTTGAATATGAAGGGAATCAAGGGATATGGGGACAGTGCAGGAAAGTGGAGTTGAGGTAGATCAGCCATGATCTCATTGAATGGTGGAGGATGTTCAAAGGGCTGAAGGGCCTACTCCCGAAAGACAGAGCAGCCTTCTGTCGGATGAGACATTAAACCGAGGCCCTGTCTGCTCTCAAATGAACGTAAATGATCCCATGGCACTATTTCGAAGAGGAGTTATCCCTGGTGCCCTGACCAATATTTATCCCTCAATCAACATCACTAAAAAAACAGATTAGCTGGTTATCACATTATTGTTTGTGGGAGCTTGCTGTGCACAAATTGGCTGCTGTATTTACCACATTACAATAGTGCCGACACTTTTTTAAAAAAAAGTTCTTTATTGGCTGTAAAGCACTTTGGGACATCTGATGGTCATGAAAGGCGCTTTATAAATGCACGTCTTTCTTTCATTTTCTTTTCCCATTTCTTATGTTCTTATAGCAACCATATTCTTGTTTTAAGTCTATATCTTAGATGAATGTTGATATAAAAAGGCGGGGAATGAGTCGATGTGCCTTAGAGATCAGGTCCAATCTCCTGCCTGCACCAAGAACATAAATAACAAAAGAAATAGGAGCAGAAGTAGGCCATTTGGCCCCTCGAGCCTGCTCCGCCATTCAATAAGATCATGGGTGATCTGATCTTGGCCTCAACTTCACTTCCCTGCCCGCTCACCATAACCCTTGACTAAGTCAACTGATCTCAAACCAGGTGTGACAGGTGTGCTATAAAGTAGCTTCAGTGCCCTGGAAAGGAAATAGGAAATACAGCCCTGTAGAACGTTCTCATTCCTGATCCCTATCCTGTGATCCCTGTTGGAAGTACATGGATGTCAGGTGACAACTGTCAGGCTGAGCTGTGTTTGTACCCCACCCTCACAGTCGAGCTTACTTGGGTGAGATAGCACTGGTCAACAGGTGCTCAAGGGCAGTACTCCAGTAAGTATTCAACATCTTCTAGCGAGGAGGGGAGTGGGAAATTAGCAAGCAAAAAATGGACTTGTATTACACTAACTGCTAGGAATGCCTGAACAACACAGATCTAAAATAACCTGCAGATTCCTCACTAGTCTCCAGTAGCTACTAAGGACCGTCTGACTATTATTCACGTGAGTAAACTTGCCAAACCCGATTACTTCCACACACAATTTATAAAATCCAGATTAGCCATTTTAAAAAGGTATGTTTTGTAACATTTCATATCAATTCCACGATTGCATGCGACCAAACTATAAAAGATGGGCATTTAAAGTGAAACTGCCACTAAAGTGGGTTTCAAAATGGACCCCTTCGAAAATATTTTGTAATTAATATACATCAATATAGAGTCAAAGTTTTGACATGTTAATTTACACACCAAGATCTTTTTAAGGAGGAACTTCCAATGGATTGCACAAGTTATGCATTACAAGCAACTTTTGAACAAGTTTATAGCAAATTACAATGAGCTCAAACTGCCTGTTGGGTTGTGTTCAACACTGTCCCCAATTACTCATCATCCAACATGCCATCCATCCTGACAAGCAAACACTGCAACTTTCCTGGATCTTTCCCCTCTACCCAGCTAAGATCAAAAACTCTGATTCGCAGCAAAAAAAAAACCCCAGGCACAGAGGTATGTAAATCACTTTTTTCTCGACTCAGATTTACCCGTATAGCACAGCTGCAAGTTTCTGCACATATATGGCTGGACTAGAAATAAGGAGCACTGCTAAAGTTCACTTTCTGGTGAAGCAGAAAGAAGGATTATTAACAGTATACAAACCAAACTTACCAGCCTGGAGTTCTCGGTGAATGGATTAAAGTCATCAATTCCTTGCTGGTTAGCATTTGTCAGTTGAGTTACTGATGGATCCTGAGAAGACAGAAACACACAGTACCTGTGAGCATAAGTACTATTGGGAAAACTTCACTGCATTAAACAATTCCTTCCCTGGGAGAGTGTATAAAATGGAATCTAGATTCATTCATGGGTAACTTAAACTCAGCAGAATAGGTGCCTCTGCTAAATTTTGCTCTTATCTCAAGTGTGTAGCTAAATTAGCTTTCCTCTCATCAGTTTCTCAGTCTCCTCCTCTCCCTCCTATTTAAGCAAAGTTATCTTGGGACCCACAGGTATTAGAATAATGGAACAACGAGCTGCATATTCCAGCCTCCTCCCCCCACCACCTCCTAAAGTACCAACACAGTGATATATTGATGCTTGACTGCTGAGCCCCTCGGGTACCTCACCCAAGTGGTAATTTTTCATGTGAGCCCAGACAGCGTCAGCAACAATTCACTGAGGGGAGAGGAGACTATAGCCATCCCCACTCTGACCAATGTCCACACATACACAGTTTCCGTCAAGGACTGCAAATTTAGGAGGCAGAAACCCTGGTGATTTCCCCTTCCCTAGCCCAAGGACAGCATCTCTGCTACCACCATAACTGCGATTAAATTCGTCATCAAGGACATATTATTCGGATGTTCAGATCATTATCCTCCAGTACCACTAAATTCGACTGGCAAAAGAAATGCAGTTGCTGCATTAAAATAATCGCCGTACAAGCATATATAACAAGGTGACCATCCACCAGAAGGGAGCAGTTAATAGGTACAGGCTGAATCTCTCTTATCCGGAACCCTCGGGATCTGGTCTGTTCTCGATAAGGGATTTTTCTGGACGAGGGGCGGTCATGTTAAATTGGATGGTACAGGTACTGAGCAAGGGGATATCGGGGCTGGCTGACTTGCAGCAGAGAGATCATGGGGCGGGGGGGTGGGGGGGGGCTCCGGTGGATCGCGGGGTTAGGCCAGTGATTGCGGGAGTCGGCAGCGAGGAAGGACTTCAATTTGTTTATGTCGGAGTTCTGCACATGTGCCACTCGGTAGCCGGGAATGGTTCTGGACGAGGAGTGGTTCTGGATAAGGGAGGTTCAACCTGTAACAGTTGATGTCAAGAATAAAATGTACAGATTCTTCACAAGGAAATCATGTGAGCAGCTGTTGCACGATCGGGGGCATAATGTTATCAACTTTGAATGTGGGACCGCTGGCTATGGATCTTTAATGCCTTCAATTTACTGCCTAACCTTTTGTTCTACATCAGCACCATTAGAACATAAGAAATAGGAGCAGGAGTCGGCCATTTGGCCCCTCGAGCCTGCTCCGCCATTTAATAAGATCATGGCTGATCTGATCTCGGCCTCAACTTCAGCTTCCCTGCCGGCTCCCCATAACCCTCGACTTCCTTATTGTTCAGAACTCCCTTATCGTTCAGAAATTCTAAAGGTTTCCTGGATAGTCTTCTGAATGTTGCCCCTGCACAAAAGGACGCACCCCTACTTTGTCAAAAAATAAATCCATTTTTCAAGTTTGAAGATGGAACCGGATGTTAAACTATACACAATATGAACAGGCACAATTATAGTAATGCACGTCAGTCTCTGTTTAGGAAGTTAAGTCTGCAATTTTGCAACTGTTTTAACATCAGTTTACAAGTTTTGTTCAAAAATAAGCATGTTAAACTTCTTTTTCTCAGGGTGACTCTCAGAATGCGTCAGCAATATTCCAGTTTCTTGCCCAATTGACTATTCTTCACGTTGATGACATTGACTGTTGGCAGGCTTTTTGGACGAAAACTCAATCCCATCCATAAGGAGTCAGCCTTGGCTCAGTGGTAGCGCTCTCACCCGAGTCAGAAGGTCAGAGGTTCAAACTTCACTCCAGACTCGAGCATATAATCCAGGCTGACATTTAAGTGCAGTACGAGGGAGTGCTGCACTGTCGGAGGTGCCGTCTTTCAGGTGAAACGTTAAACCAAGACTCCGTCTGCCCTCTCAGGTGAATATTTGTCACTCTTCAAAGAAGAGCAGAGAAAGTTCTGCCGTTGTCCTGACAGCAACATTTATCCCTCTTACAACATCACAAATAGATTAGCTGATCATTTATCTCAACGCTGTTTGCGGGACCTTGCTGTGACTACACTTCATTGGCAATGAAGTACTTTGAGATGTTCTCAGACATGAATGCACGATTTTAATAAAAGTACTTTGCTTCTATATCCAAAATTAATGTAAATGCCGTTTCACTGGATAGTTATGAGCAGCAGCCTTTCCTAACCTAATGAAACTGATCCAATTTTAGCTCTGCCCATTACCATTCCGAATGGGACTGACAAACTCATCACAAAGCAAATATCTTGTGAAGGTTCAACATCAGAATGTGTGCTGTATGAAGAATCTTACACTAATCAACTGTATTTCAAACATCTGCAGCAATTACATCCTAATTGACAATCTGTTTGAATTCAATCTAACTAAATGTTGGCACATGGATAGGCACAAAAAAAAACTATAGTGTAAAATGGAAACATTACTGCAAATACTGGGGAGGGATTAGACTCAGATCAAATTAGTTCAAAACATCAATTAATGTGTTAGATTATGTTACATTTAATGTCCTAGATTAGGTTACTACCTCGATTACAGCCCTCAGTAGTTTTAAGCATCGACCTACAGTGCATCTGGTGAAAAGATGCACAAGCCGGCTTTCAACTTGAGTAGAAAATTTCAATTAAGCTGTAAACACATAGAAAGAGTCAAATCATCAGCATGCACCTTGTAATGCAAATTAAACTTTTTAAATCATTCCCCCCGGCCCATCCTTTCCTGTTTTGATTATTTTTGGTTAGTGGCTGCTGATAACAAGAGAACTTGCTTCTGATTACTAAGCTCAACCGTTCTGGAAGATTTAAATGGAAATGCACTGCTGAAATAAAATAAAAACTGAAGCACTGTGGGTTTAAGGATTCTCTCGGCTGTTAGGTCCTACAATTCCCCCTTCTCCACACTCTCTGCCAGGGCTTCAATTGATAATGCAAATCAAGAAAATTCAAGTTAATCGCAAGAGAAATATGGATGACAAAGGCCATTTGCCTTATCTTGGCTTATCCGTCCAGGAAAACCCTGCAGTTGACCCATCGCAGCATCCATTTGTTTTCTAAATGATTTCAGGGTCTTTTTTAAATTCCTTTTCTTCTTGCTCATCTCCATTTTGTGTAAGGATTCCTGAAAATTGACCTAAACTTGTCTTTAACTAGTGTAATCCTGGTTTAGTTTGACTTAAATTTCCAGAATTCCTTTTTCCATACCATTTACTATCTTAGCTCACCTCTTTTCATAAGAACATAAGAAATAGGAGCAGGCCATTTCGCCCCTCGAGCCTGCTATGCTATTCAATAAGATCTTGGCCTGAGTTCCACTTCCCTGCCCGCTCCATATAACCCTCGACTCCCTTTTCAAATATCTGTCTATCTCCATCTTAAATATATGCAATGACCCAGCCTCCACAGCTCTCTGAGGTAGAGAATTCAAAGTTGAAGAGCCACGTTTCTCCTGTCTTTTTCATATCTCAGTTCTCACTTGAAATTGGCCCTTTGGCTCTTGTCTGAAATGCCGCTAGGGCTCAAATGTCTTCTTTATTAGAACTGTGCTCGAAATATGGTCTGACGTGACTTTCTCAGACTTGTACTCCACTGTTTTTGCGATATAGTTCTGCATTCTATTTGCTTGATTGATTGCTGTTGCACAGTGGTGCAGCTCAGAGTCTATTGGCACTGTAATGTGTTGTACTGGTTTGATTGCACTGGCTGCTAACCATGGCAAGCACTTTGTTCAAGGTTTCCTACATGAGTGATAACACAGCCTGTGAGGAGGATGAACCAACCCAACCAGAGAGGTAGCAGGTTCAACCCTGGCCAGTGTCAAAGCTGTGGCAACGGCACTGGTATTGCAAAAACAGGAAGGAAGATTATCTGAATGGTGACAGATTAGGAAAAGGGGAGGTGCAACGAGACCTGGGTGTCATGGTACATCAGTCATTGAAAGTTGGCATACAGGTACAGCAGGCGGTGGAGGCGGCAAATGGCATGTTGGCCTTCATAGCGAGAGGATTTGAGTATAGGAGCAGGGAGGTCTTACTGCAGTTCTACAGGGCCTTAGTGAGGCCACACCTTGAATATTGTGTACAGTTTTGGTCTCCTAATCTGAGGAAGGACATTCTTGCTATTGAGGGAGTGCAGCGAAGGTTCACCAGACTGATTCCCGGGATGACAGGACTGACACATGAAGAAAGACTGGATTGACTAGGCTTATATTCAATGGAATTTAGATGAATGAGAGGCGATCTCATAGAAACATATAAAATTCTGATGGGATTGGACAAGTTAGATGCAGGAAGAATGTTCCCAATGTTGGGGAAGTCCAGAACCAGGGGTCACAGTCTAAGGATAAGGGGTAAGCCATTTAGGACCGAGATGAGGAGAAACTTCTTCACTCAGAGAATTGTGAACCTGTGGAATTCTCTACCACAGAAAGTCGTTGAGGCCAGTTCGTTAGATATATTCAAAAGGGAGTTAGATGTGGTCCTTACGACTAAAGGGATCAAGGGGTATGGAGAGAAAGCAGGAATGGGGTACTGAAGTTGCATGATCAGCCATGATCATACTGAATGATGGTGCAGGCTCGAAGGGCCGAATGGCCTACTCCTGCACCTATTTTCTGTTTCTATGGGCCCAAGTTTCAAGCCGCGCCTAGAACGGCACAGTCCCGACCTGGACGCCCATTTTTCGCGCCTAAAAAAAACCTCTGTATTCTCCACCTCCCTGCAGGTCCTCTGGCCCTCGGCGCAGCGCAGCAGGAGCTGCAGGGGGCGGAGCCAGGTCCCTGCGCTGAAAGCAGTGCCGGGACCTCTGCACATGCGCGCTACAGTGGGCACGCATGTGCAGTAGCTCCAGGCGCCCGAAACTGTGTGGGAGGGGCCGAAGCACGCAGCCCCTAGCCCTGGCCGAATGGCCTCACTGGGGCTGCGTGAATAAGGCTCCTCCCACGGCCAGCTCCTGCTTCCTCCCGACCCGACTCGACTCCCGCTTCCCGCCTTCGGACCGGACCCCCCCCCCCCGACTGGACCCGACCCGGCTCCCGCTCCACCCCCCCCCCCCCCCCCCACCGACCGGACCCGACCCCGGTCCGTGTCCCCCCCCCCCCCCAGACCCGGACCCGACTCCCGCTTCACCCCCCCCCGGCCCCCGGACTGGATCCGACCTCCCTCCCATCACCACCCCCCCCCCACCCGACACGACCCAACGCCACCTACCTGTAAATCTGGTGCTGGGGATGGGCCCTGCCTGAAGTCTCAGGCCCGGCCCGTTCAGCCTCCCTCCCCCCCCCCAATCTCCCCTTCCCCCCCCCCCCCACAAACCATCTCCCTTTCCCCCCCCCAATCTCCCCTTCTCCCCCCCCCCCCCCCAATCTCCCCTTCTTCCCCAGCCCCCCCCCAAATCTCCCCTTCTACCCCCCTCGCTGTCAGAAACACAGACACTGACAGACAGAGAATGAGAGACACACACAGACAGACTGAGAGATAGAGACACTGACAGAGACACACTGGGGTGGGGGGCATCCCAGCACGCTGTTGGAGGGCTCCCGGTGCTGCATAGAAAATGTTTTATTTATTGATTTAAAAAAATTATTTCTTATTAATTTTTTGATTGATTTATTGGTTGATTTATTGATGTATTTATCATTTATTATTGATGATGGCTCTTTATTTGTAAAACTGAAGTGTTTAATGTTTGTAAACTTCCCTTTAAACCCCCTCCCCCCACCATTCCCTACGCCTGATTTGTAACCTATGCCTGATTTTCTAAAGTGTAGACAAGGTTTTTTTTGAGCGTACAAAAATCTTCACTTACTCCATTCTAAGTTAGTTTGGAGTAAGTTTTCACTGACGAAACTTTGAAAACAGGCGTAAGTGGCCGGACACGCCCCCTTTTGAAAAAAAAATTCTGTTCCAAAGTGAAACTGTTCTAACTGACTAGAACTCGAGCAAACTAAATGACGAGAATTCCGATTTCTAAGATACTCCGTTCTATACCAGTTGCTCCTAAAAATCAGGAGCAAATCATGTGGAAAATTGGGGCCTATGTTTCTAACATTGTTCATTGGCAAATGTTTCAAACGTAGTTGATCTTTTGGACAGCAAACCCCTTTTTTACTTCCAGCTGACTTTCATTTATAACATAATTTGAAGGAATGGAGCCTAATTTAAAAAGTGTAGAATACAGAACATAAGAATTAGGAGCAGGAGTCGGCCATTCAATCAGATCATGGCTGATCATCTACCTCAACTCCACTTTCCTGCGCTATCCCCATATAGAAACATAGAAAATAGGTGCAGGAGTAGGCCATTCGGCCCTTCGAGCCTGCACCACCATTCAATAAGATCATGGCTGATCATTTCCTCAGTACCCCTTTCCTGCTTTCTCTCCATACCCCTTGTTCCCTTTAGTCGTAAGGGCCACATCTAACTCCCTTTTGAATATATCTAACGAACTGGCCTCAACGACTTTCTACGGCAGGGAATTCCACAGGTTAACAACTCTTGAGTGAAGAAGTTTCTCCTCGTCTCAGTCCTAATTGGCCTACCCTTTATCCTAAGACTGTGTCCCCTGGTTCTGGACTTCCCCAACATCGGGAACAATCTACCCGCATCTAACCTGTCCAATCCCGTCAGAATCTTGCATGTTCAAGAGGGAATTAGATATGGCCCTTACGGTTAAGGGGGTCAAGGGGTATGGAGAGAAAGCAGGAAAGGGGTACTGAAGGAATGATCAGCTATGATCTTATTGAATGGTGGTGCAGGTTCGAAGGGCCGATGGGCCTACTCCTGCACCTATTTTCGATGATTCTATCAGGTCCCCTCTCATCCTTCTAAACTCCAATGTATAAAGGCCCAGTTGATCCAGTCTCTCCTCATATGTCAGTCCGGCCATTCCAGGAATCAGTCTGGTAAACCTTCGCTGCACTCCCTCAATAGCAAGAAAGTCCTTCCTCAGATTAGGAGACCAAAAATTGAACACAATATTCCAGCTGAGGCCTCACCAAGGCCCTGCACAACTGCAGTAAGATCTCCCTGCTCCTATACTCAAATCCCCTAGCTATGAAGGTCAACATACCATTTGCCTTCTTTACTGCCTGCTCACCTGTATGCCAACTTTCAATGACTGATGAACCATGACACCCAGGTCTCGTTGCACCTCCCCCTTTCCTAATCTGCCACCATTCAGATAATCTGTCTTTGCATTTTTGCCCCCAAACTAGATAACCTCACATTTATCCACATTATACAGCATCTGCCATGCATTTGCCCACTCACCTAACCTGTCCAAGTCACCCTGTAGCCTCTTAGTGTCCCCCTCACAGCTCACACCGCCACCCAGTTTAGTGTCATCTGCAAACTTGAAGATATTACACTCAATTCCTTCATCCAAATCATTGATGTATATTGTAAAGAGCTGGTCCCAGCACTGAGCCCTACAGCACTCCACTAGTCACTGCCTGCCATTCTGAAAAGCACCCATTTATCCTGACACTCTGCTTCCTGTCTGCCAACCAGTTCTCTATCCATGTCAGTATATTACCCCCAATATCATGTGCTTTGATTTTGCACACCAATCTCTTGTGTGGGACCTTGTCAAAAGCTTTTTGAAAGTCCAAATACACCACATCCACTGGTTCTCCCTTGTCCACTCTACTAGTTACATCCTCAAAAAATTCCAGAAGATTTGTCAAGCATGATTTCCCCTTCATAAATCCATGCTGACTTGGACCGATCCTGTCACTGCTTTCCAAATGCGCTGCTATTTCATCCTTAATAATTGATTCCAACATTTTCCCCACCACTGATGTCAGGTCAACCGGTCTATAATTACCCGCTTTCTCTCTCCCTCCCTTTTAAAAAAAGTGGTGTTACATTAGCTACCCTGCAGTCCATAGGAACTGATCCAGAGTCGATAGACTGTTGAAAAATGATCACCAATGCATCCACTATTTCTAGGGCCACTTCCTCAAGTACTCTGGGATGCAGACTATATGGCCCTGGGGATTTATCGGCCTTCAATCCCATCAATTTTCCGAACACAATTTCCCGCCTAATAAGGATATCCTTCAGTTCCTCCTTCTCGCTAGACCCTCGGTCCCCTAGTACTTTCGGAAGGTTATGTGTGTCTTCCTTCGTGAAGATAGAACCAAAGTATATGTTCAATTGGTCTGCCATTTCTTTGTTCCCCCATTATAAATTCACCTCAATCCAACTGCAAGGGACCGACTAATCTTTTTCTCTTCACATATCTATAGAAGCTTTTGCAGTCAGTTTTTATATTCGCGTACTCGATTTTCCTCCTCTTAATTAAACCCTTTGTCCTCCTCTACTGAATTCTAAATTTCTCCCAGTCCTCAGGCTTGCTGCTTTTTCTGGCCAATTTATATACCTCTTCCTTGGATTTAACACTATCCTTAATTTCCCTTATTAGCCACGGTTGAGCCACCTTCCCCATTTTATTTTTACTCCAGGCAGGGATGTACAATTGTTGAAGTTCATCCATGTGATCTTTAAATGTTTGCCATTGCCTATCCACCGTCAACCCTTTAAATATCATTTGCAAGTCTACTCTAGCTAATTCACACCTCAAACCATTGAAGTTACCTTTCCTTAAGTTCAGGACCCTAGTTTCTGAATTAACTGTGTCACTCTCCATCCTAATAAAGAATTCTACCATGTTATGGTCACTCTTCCCCAAGGGGTCTCGCACAGGATTGCTAATTAGTCCTTGCACATCACCCAGTCTAGGATGGCCAGCTCCCTGGTTGGTTCCTCGACATATTGGTCTCGAAAACCATCCCTAATACACTCCAGGAAATCCTCCTCCACCGCATTGCTACCAGTTTGGTGAGCCCAATCAATATGTAGATTAAAGTCACCCATGATAACTGCTGTACCTTTATTGCATGCATCCCTTATTTCTTGTTTGATGCTGTCCCCAACCTTTGATGGTCTGTACACAACTCCCACTAGCGTTTTCTGCCCCTTGGTATTCCGCAGCTCCACCCATACCGATTCCACATCATCCAAGCTAATGTCCTTTCTTACTATTGCATTAATTTCCTCTTTAACCAGCAATGCCAACCCGCCTCCTTTTCCTTTCTGTCTATCCTTCCTAAATGTTGAATACCCCTGGATGTTGAGTTCCCAGCCTTGGTCACCCTGGAGCCATGTCTCCGTGATACCAATTGCATCATACCCGTTAACTATTATCTGCGCAGTTAATTAGTCCACCTTATTCCAAATACTCCTCGCATTGGGCACACAGAGTCTTCAGGCTTGTCTTTCGAACACACTTTGCCCCTTTAAAATTTTGCTGTAATGTGGCCCTTTTTGCTTTTTGCCTTAGGTTTCTCTGCCCTCCACTTTTACTTTTCTTCTTTCTATCTTTTGCTTCTGCCCCCATTCTACTTCACTCTGTCTCCCTGCATAGGTTCCCATCCTTGCCTCCTAGCAGGATGCTTCTGTCCACTTCCACATTAAAATTACTATCTTTGAAGCTAGACAGCAAAGCTCCTTAACTAAGGATTACTTTTGAACAAAAAGGAGGCAGATACAAGTGCGCAAAACAGAACATACAACAGATAAAGTACGTGACAAAGTGCTTACTTGCTCAGTTAGTTTATTTAAAGTCCTGGCTCAGTAGGTAAATGCATCACATGGTGCGGCACTGAACCACGCAGGCTAGAATGACTATGGGCTCTGTACCCGGTCTGCATCGAATTAACCAACCCCAGTTGGAGGCCACACACACACACACACGTTTGTTAACCAGCTGCCACTGCTGGAAGTTTATCAGTGACCATCAGGCAAGAAGGGAATTGAACTTGTATACAACATAACAGGAGTCGGCCATTTGACCCTTCGAGCCTGTTCTGCCATTCAATAAGATCATGGCTGATCTGATCTTGGCCTCAGTTCCCCTTCCCTGCCTGTTCCCCATAACCCTGGACTCACTTATCATTCAAAAATCTGTCTATCTCCACCTTAAATATATGCAATGATCCAGCCTCCACAGCTCTCTGGGGTAGAGATTTCCAAAGATTCACGAACCTCAGAAAATAAATTCTTCCTCATTTCCGTTTTAAATGGGCACCAAAATTCTCTGTTTGATTCACGTGATGAATAGCCAGAAAAACATTAAGGTGCAAGAACTGCAACTCTGGTGATAAAAATCACACCGACGTGACAGCCTACCGCCCAAATTGTGTTGGCAAATACTAGTTTCAATTCTGCACAGCCAGACTTGCTATTTTACACTGGGGCAAAGCAGCAGAGAGCTAATGCAACCTCACCTGGGAATCATATCCCAGGCACGAGTTGCTACATTTGACCAGGAGGGTTAGAAAAGGTGGAGGAAGAAGGGAGAGTAAAATAAAGTGAAGCTATGGCATCAAATCAAAACTTAATCTAATGCTAGCTTAATTCCTTCTTGGAGCTGCACGTTGGTAAGTTTGTGCTTCTGTAAATAATGCAGAACAGGATGTGCACCTGGGCTGTTCCAGTGAGTAAGGAGCCACCCATTAAATGTACTTAAGATAGTATATTTGAGTGTCTCTAGAGAGGTTGTAAATAAAGAAAAGATATCCATGCAGATTGCTACATACTGTGAAGGCACCAAACCTAGAACCAGTTGAAGTGACTAAAAGACGAGGAATTTAACTGGTCAAACTTGTATTCTCTGATGAATTTGCTTGGAAATTCACATCTCATTATGTGTTAAAAAATTAAATTGGAATTAAGAAAATCAAAATTTAACAATGCTTTATTATAAAGGATTTTGAGCGAGAGTGTAAACTGTACTCCCAACCTTAAAAATTAATCAAAAATGCTGTATTTTTAATGCGTTTGTATTTACATCTCGTCAGTATTTTAAACATATCAAATAAATGTACACATCTTTATGAATTGAAATGCACAGGAATTCTATGCATCAAAGCTTTAGAAAATATGCAGCTAAATACAAAAAGAACAAAACTATTTGTGCACACTAGAAAAGTGGGGCAATGAAAAATTGCAATCGACACAATAGCACATTAGTTTAGTGGAGAACCTGATGAAAGATGATGGGTCTACTCCACATGCATTGATTTTTCGTTAATCTGTCTCCCTCCCATTTTCATTCTTGGCTGCCCCATTTTCTTTCCATTCTACTTCTGCTCAACAAACCATTTTAAAATCCCACGAAGCTTCCATCAACACTGACACCTGGCACACTAGTTCAAGTCGTGTCAAACTGCTAGGTATCTCACTGCCTGCCTGGCATCCCATCTTCATAAACTTGAACTCATCCAAAGCTCGGCTGCCCGTGTCCTAACTCACACCAAGTCCCATTCGCCAATCACCCCCTGTGCTCGCTGACCTACATTGGCTCCCGGTCCAGCAACGCCTTGATTTTAAAATTCTCATCCTGGTTTCATCAGCCCGCCCTATCTCTGTAACCTCCTCCAGCCCTACAACCCGCCAGGATCTCTGCGATCCTCCAATTCTGTCCCCTTGCGTTCCTCGATTTTAATTGCTTTACCATTGCCGGCCATGCCTTCAGTTGCCTGGGTCCTAGGCTCTGGAATTCCCTCCCTAAACCTCTCCACCTCTCCTGGTAGATGCTCCTTAATACCCACCTCTAACCAAGTTTTCGGTCACCTATCCTAGTATATCCTTGTGGCTTGATGACAAATTCAATGGCGCTATATAAATGAAAGTTGTTGTTGCCTTTTAATACAAAATCAGAAGCTAAAAAAGTATATTTTTTTCAAAAACAAAACAGGATCTGTGGTTTTAACAAGATACACACCAAGCTGAAAACCATTATGTGGGTCTGCAGCACTTGCGATTTATTTACCATCAATTCCCATGTATAGTCTTCATTTATAGAAATTACTTTATATTATTAACCTCCCACATTCAATTGGTCAATTGTATACAATATGTACCTTAGCAAAAAGCACCTGCAATATTTTAAGATCACAATTCAGTCAGCCTATATTGTCAGTTGTGCCTACTTCAGCATGCAGTTCCAAGGAAATTTCAAATCTGTTCCGACCAACATTCAAGGATGCTATGCTTCCCAGAAACATTATTATAGTGTAACACGGTAGTTCTATGATAAAGTCACACTGACAGTCTACTGTCCAAATTGAGGTGGCCAATTCTTGTTTCAGCTCTGTAGAACCAAACTTAATATTTTATCTGATGAAAGGACAGCGACCTAAAATTATTTCTCTCTCCATAGGTATTGCCTGACCTACTCAGTGTTTCCAGCATTTTCTTGGTCTTGAATACACTTAACGACTGAGCCTCCACAGCCCTCTGGGGCAGAGAATTCCAAAGATTCACCACCCTCTAGAAACTCCTCCTCATTTCAGTCTTAAATGGCCAACCCCTTATTCTGAGACTGTGTCCCCATGTTTAAGCGTCTCCAGCCAGGGGAAACATTTTCACAGCAGTAACCCAGTCAAGCCCTTCAAGAATTTTATAAGTTGCAATGAGATCGCCTCTCATTCTTCTAAACTCTTAGGAAATATAGACCTAGAGGAGGATGCCAAGAGGCTGCAGGGTGACTTGGACAGGTTAGGTGAGTGGGCAAATGCATGGCAGATGCAGTATAATGTAGATAAATGTGAGGTTATCCACTTTGGTGGCAAAAACAGGAAGGCAGATTATTATCTGAGTGGTGACAGATTAGGAAAAAGGGAGGTGCAACGAGACCTGGGTGTCATGGTACATCAGCCATTGAAAGTAGGCATGCAGGTACAGCAGGCAGTAAAGAAAGCAAAAGGCATATTGGCCATCATTGCGAGAGGATTTGAGTATAGGAACAGGGAGGTCTTGCTGCAGTTGTAGAGGGCCTTGGTGAGGCCACACATTAAATATTGTGTACAGTTTTGGTCTCCTAATCAGAGGAAGGACATTCTTGCTATTGAGGGAGTGCAGCGAAGGTTCACCAGACTGATTCCCAGGATGGCAGAACTGACATATGAAGAAAGACTGGATCAACTAGGCTTATATTCACAGGAATTTAAAAGAATGAGAGGGGATCTGATAGAAGCGTATAAAATTCTGACAGGATTGGACAGGTTAGATGCAGGAAGAACGTTCCCGATGTTGGGGAAGTCCAGAACCAGGGGTCACAGTCTAAGAATAAGCCATTTAGAATAAGCCGAGATGAGGAGAAACTTTTTCACCCAGAGAATTGTGAACCTGTGGAATTCTCTACCACAGAAAGTTGTTGAGCCCAGTTCATTGGATATATTCAAAAGGGAGTTAGATGTGGCCCTTACGGCTAAAGGGATCGGGAGGTGGGGGGGGGCGGTATGGAGAGAAAGCAAGAATGGGATACTGAAGTTGCATGATCGGCCATGATCATATTGAATGGTGGTGCAGACTCAAAGATCCGAATGGCCTGCTCCTGCACCTATTTTCTAATGTTTCTTGTCTACTCAATCTTTCCACACGAGAGAGAGTCTGATAAATCAATTGTGACAATTGACCTATGGAATTCTCTGCCCCAGAGAGCTGTGGAGGCTGGGTCATTGAATATATTTAAGGTGGAGATCGACAGACTTTTGAGCAGTAAGGGAAATAAAAGGTTACGGGAAGTGGAGTTGAGTCCATGATCAGATCAGCCATGATCTTATTGAATGGCGGAGCAGGTTCGAGGGACCAAATGGCCCACTCTTATTTCTTATGTTATGATTCTTCTAATCAGATTAACAATGGATTTAAACAAATAACTGAAACCTAGTTTGGGTGTGGGCAACAATTTAAAACCCTTGTGACTTGACGCCTTCTGTTGACCTTTCTTCAAGGAAGGAGCTGCACCTGCTTCAAAACCCTCAGCCCAAACCCTGCCAGAAAAAAAACTTTTCAAACACATATTTATTTTGCCGACCATCTAAAAAGCAGAATGTTGCACTTTCTGCTGACTTTTGGGGCGCTGAAGGCACAAAGTTACGCCCAGCAAACAGGGGCGTAAGCACGCAGCGCCAACCGAACTTGTTCAACCGTCCCCTCTCGGGGCTTTACCCCGCCCCCCTGCTCGGCGCTGATTGGCCGGGGAGGCGCATCCCGGCTCCGCTATTGGCCAAGCCGGCACGTCAATCACCCCCCCACCCCCCACACCTTCCCTTCCCCACTCCCAGCCACCCCAGCAGGTTAGGCTGCCTCAAGACTTTTCGGCAGCTTGGGGCCCACCCGAATTATTTGTTTACTTTTTTTTCCCCACCACATACTTCTTCAATTTAATTACCTGAAAGGGATTTATATCCACCGGGTCCGCGAAGGGGTTGGCGTCGAATTCCGACATCTTTGTTGGATTTTATTCCTTTCCCTTTTTTCCTGCTTCACCCCGTCGCCGCGAAAGTTTTGTTTTTTTTTTCCGCCGGACAGCTTCGCTTTCGGCCGCTCGCGCTCAACTTCCTTGTGCCCGCCTGGCCCGAGACTGCGGAACTGCGCACGCGTGAACAGCCGCCCGGCGTTGTGATCTCACAATGGGGGCGGGACCCTTGACGCGCTTACAATCCCCCGTGGCCGACTCAAGACCGCGCGCAAAAAAAACGTGACTGCTGCTAACGACCGGAAGCTGCTGCCACCATAACGCTTCTCGGTTCGTTGGCAGCAGTCGCGTCCTTTAACAAATACTCCACTGGCAATTGCCCAATTAAAAAGTCAAGCACGTGCCCCGCTCCCCCCCCGCACCACCAATAAAATCTGTAAATGAACGAAATTTTAGCTAAGACTTAACCAGTCAGAAGTTAACAAAGAAAATAGGTGCAGGAGTCGGCCATTCGGCCCTTCGAGCCTGCACCACCATTCAATATGATCATGGCTGATCATGCAGCTTCAGTACCCCATTCCTGCTTTCTCTCCATACCCCTTGATCCCTTTAGCCATAAGGGCCACGTCTAACTCCCTTTTGAATATATCTAACGAACTGGCCTCAACCACTTTCTGTGGTAGAGAATTCCACAGGTTCACAATTCTCTGAGTGAAGAAGTTTCTCCTCATCTCAGTCCTAAATGGCTTACCCCTTATCCTTAGACTGTGACCCCTGGTTCTGGACTTCCTCAACATCGTGAACATTCTTCCTGCACCTAACTTGTCCAATCCTGTCGGAATTTTATATGATCCCATGAGATCGCCTCTCATTCTTCTAAATTCCAGTGACTATAAGCCTTGTCGTTACAGTCTTTCTTTATATGTCAGTGCTGCCATCCCGGAAATCAGTCTGGTGAACCTTCGCTGCACTCCCTCAATACTAAGAATGTAATTCCTCAGATTAGGAGATCAAAACTGTACACAATATTCAAGGTGTGGCCTCACCAAGGCCCTGTACAACTGCAGCAAGACCTCCCTGTTCCTACACTCAAATCCCCTAGCTATGCAGGCCAACATGCCATTTGCCTTCTTCACCGCCTGCATGCCAACTTTCAATGACTGATGTACCATGACCCGCAGGTCTCGTTGCACCTCCCCTGTTCCTAATCTGTCACCATTCAGATAATAATCTGCCTCCCTGTTTTTGCCACCAAAGTGAAGAACCTCACATTTATCTACATTATACTGCCATGCATTTGCCCACTCGCCTAATCTGTCCAAATCACCCTGCAGCCTCTTAGCATCCTCCTCACAGCTCGCACTGCCACCCAGCTTAATGTCATCTGCAAACTTGGAGATATTACATTCAATTCCTTCGTCCAAATCATTAATGTATATTGTAAATAGCTGGGGGCCCAGCACTGAACTTTGCAGTACCCCACTAGTCACTGCCTGCCATTCTGAAAAGGATCTGTTTATCCCAACTCTCTGCTTTCTTTCTGCCAACCAGTTTTCTATCCACGCGAATACATTAACCCCAATAGCACGTGCTTTAATTTTGCACATTAATCTCTTGTGTGGGATGTAATTGGGATTTTGCACACTAATCTCTACTGGCAATTGCCCAATTAAAAAGTCAAGCACGTGCTCCCCCCCCGCTTTTTAAAGGGGTACCATGATAGAGTATTCAAACAGGCTCATTTAGACAGACTGTGAAAATTCACAGACCCCCAAGTCAAGGCTGTTACATGCAGTTCGGCATGTTGCATTAACTCATCAATCAACTTGACATTTTCGGACCTTGGGTAGCGAGCCAATAAAACGTTAAAAGACTTTCAATTGAGCCAATAAGGTCAAAGAAGGCGAGTTCTTTTCTGTAAATTGATCCAGGCATAAATACAGCCATTTTGACCATGTGTCTCAGTAAGAACAAAGACTTGGCTTGAAGCAAAGAAGTTTATTGCTCTCTGCCAGTATTAAAAAGTTAAAACTACCATCGGAGTTCGTATTTCATTGGAAATTAAGAGATCTAACATACCACCAATAAAATCTGTCAATTAACAAAATTTTAGTTAAAACTTAACCAGTCGGAAGTTAACATTTGGTTTCTGGGTTGGCTAATGATGCACTCCAGTCCCTCCGGTGTCCACCGGTCGCGTCCGTGCAACTTTGGCCAACTCAAGACAGGAAGAAGAAAAGAAAATGTTTTGGCCGGGGGCAGGCACCTGCCTCGCAAGCATGTGGGGATGGTCCCATCCAGCCTGATTGGATGTGGGAAAAAAAAACACCATTCATGGCTCCCCCTTTGCTCCTTGCCTCTGAATCAGAAGGTTACGCGAAACCTCCTCTTAGGACTTCTCCTGGGCCTGGCCAAGGTGGCCATCAACAGGTCCAAGCAGCGGGCGGTCAAGGGGGTTGTTCGTCCCAACTGCCTGACTCTCTTCCGTGGCTACTTCCCCACCCGGGTGGTGTCGTCTTTCGGATGAACCATTAAACCGAGATCCCTGAGGTGGACATAAAAGATCCCTTGGCACTATTTTGAAGAAGAGCAGGGCGATTCTCCCCGGTGTTTTGGTTCCAATATTTATCCCTCAATCAACATCACTAAAACAGATTATCGAGTATTATCGCCTTGCTAATTTGGGGAGCTTGCTGTGCCCAAATTGGCTGCACTGTTTCCTACATTACAACAGTGACTACATTTGAAAAAAAAAGTACTTAATTGGCTGTGAAGCGCTTTGGGACATCTGGTGGTGGTGAAAGGCGCTATATAAATGTAAGTCTTTCTTGGCACCTTCCCATAGGAACAGGAATAGGCCATTTAGCCCCTCGAGCCTGTTCCGCCATTCAATCAAATCATGGCTGATCTGTGACCTAGCTCCACATACCCGCCTTTGGCCCATATCCCTTCTGACCTTTGGGGAATAGAAATCAATCAATCTCAGATTTAAAATGAACAATTGACCCAGCATCAACTGTTGTTGTGAGCGCAGTAGATGGAAGATCTGGCCATTCCCCTCACACACTACCATCCAGAGTTCCATACTCCTACCACGTGTGACAGTGATTTAACTATACTTCCTCTATCCTAGTATACTGTATTTGCTGCTCACGATGTGATCTCCTCTATATTGGGGAGACCAAATGTAGATTAGGTGATCACTTTGCTGAACACCTTCATTCTGTTCACAAGCGCGACCCTGAGCTCCTTGTTGCTTGACACTTTAATTCTCCTCACTCAGTCACCCAACCTGCTGAGACACCAGCGAGTTCACAAGTGACTGCAGGTGTTGGATTCTGCTGTTGTTGCTGCTGTTATTCACATCCTACATAATCGTGTTCATTCAATTAGTTGCCGTTTGTTTCTGCTGATGTTAATAACCCTTCAACGATGCTGGAGTTTAATATTTTTATATTTCAAATAACAGTGTGTCGATATTTGATGTCTCCAAGATAAGAGGAGACTAACTGATGTCTTGTTACTGACTGCTCCATTTTTGATTGGGACAGAGGAGCGTTGAGAGATCGGGGCGGAAGAGTGGTGAGAGATCAGGGCCCAGGAGAGGCAAGGGTTCGGGGCCCAGAAGAGGTGAGGGCCCAGGGGCAGCACGGGCCAGCCCACACTGCGATCTATGGACAGTAGCAGCTTGTGTGCACACTAGGTCCGTGCAGCAGAGCTTGGTCTCCAGTCGTCTTGGTTAACCCTTGCCACTGGATCAAAACCTAGCTCTGTAAGATTTATCATATAAGAGAACTCTAGCAAATTTGTCAAACATGATTTCCCTTTCAGAAAACCATGCTGACTCTGCTTGATTGAATCATGCTTTTCCAAATGTCCTGCTACTGCACACTAAGTCTGTGCAGCAGAGCTGGTCTCCAGTCCAGTTAATTCTTACCACTGGACAAAGACCTAGCTCTGTCAAGCCCATGTGGTGGCTGGTGTGCAACGTTAAAAGAATCCATGCACAGGTATCTTCCATCCTTCAGTAAGTAGTTCTGGACCTAGAATGTCAGGTCCCTCATTGAAACATCTGTGAACTCATCCCTTTTTGGTGTGGAAGCAAGTCATCCTCGATACGAGGGACTGCCTGATACTAATACTACACCATCCCGCTTCCAGTCTGACCTCTCTGTCTTTGACCTACTGTAGTGTTCCAGTGAAGCTCGGGAAACAGCGTCTCATCTTTATTCTGGGCACTTTGCAGCCACGTGGCATTAACATTGACTTTACAACTTCATGCCATTTCCCCTCTGACAGTCGGTGTTGATAGGTGTAACAACACTTCCAGGTATAGGGGCGGGAGCGGGTGCATGCTAGGGGTGGGGATTTCACATTGGTACACTGCCCCCGCTGTAGGCCTTAGGCCCCGAACAACAAGCTTTGGCTCCAGCCTTTGCCCCGAGCGGGGCCCCCGGGGGAGGGGCAGCTGCAGGACTTTCTCCCGGTGACAGGCCGGGGAACGGCCGCCATCTTGCTGGGGCAGGGGCAGCAGGGCGCATGCGCGGCCTTTCCCCGGGCCAGGAATCAGGAGGAGACTTGCTGAGTGTTTTCAGCATTTTCTGTTTTTGGTTCAAATTTCCAGCAACTACAGTAGTATTTTTGCTCTTTCCAATAATAGGCTGGCTCACTTGTTTCGGAGTTTGCAGGGTCAAACTGCACTCCAGAACTTGAGCACATAAGCAAAGTTGACATTTCAGTGCAGTACCTTTTTTGATGACATGTATACTGTGGCGAGGTATTGTCTTTCAGATGAGAAGTTATATCAAGAGGCTGTCTGTCTGTTCAGGTGGACATTAAAGCTACTAGTTACAGAAAAACAGAGAGTTCTCTTCATTAATAATAAAAACAGAAAATGCTGGAAATACCCAGCAGGTCATGCAGCATCTGCGGAGAGAGAAACAGAGTTAACTTTTCAGGTCGATGACCTTTCGTCAGAACTTCTGTCGAAAGGCCATCGACCTGAAATGTTAACTCTGTTTCTCTCTCCACAGATGGTCATTTAATTTTGTGGTACTTTGCTATGCATAAATTGGCTGCCATGCTTGCATAGATAACAAATGTGACACTTCAAATGTAGCTCATTGGAGGTGCAGTGCCTTCGGAAGTGTTGAGGATCTGATTAAGTACTATATTAAGTTTTACTATATACTTATACTTATATACATATGCAGCATCGGAGCAGGCCAGGGAGCAGAAGGAGCAGCGTGGCGGTGTACCACTCCAGGGAGCAGCACGTGCTGGAGCAGGAGAGCAATGGCAGTGAAAAGGGACGTCACCAAGGTCCAGGTCGGTGATTGGAGCGTGGGCAGGTACAGCAGGAGCGGCGAGGTTGGGGCGAAGCAGTGGCGAGAGATTGTAGAGGGACGTGATTGGGGCCCAGGAGAAGCGCGAGTTCGGGGCCCAGAAGAGGCGAGGGCCCAAGGGGAGCACGGGCCAGCCCACACTGCGATATGTGTGTGCGCTATGCCCGTGCAGCAGAGCAGGTCTCCAGTCGTCTTGGTTAATCCTTGCCACTGGACCAAGACCTGGCTCTGTCAAGCCCGTGTGGTGGCTGGTGTGCAACGGCCACCACACGTTAAAAAAATCCACGCACAGGCATCTTCCACCCTTCAAGATTTAGTTCTGGAATTTTAGGTCCATCATTGAAACTCCTGTGAAAGCAAGTCAGCCTCGATTCGAGGGACCGCCTATGATGATGATACTATTGTGAGTTTTTCTTTCAACGATATTAATTTAGGAACGGCCAAAATCAAAAGCCTATTGTTCATGGACAGTTATAGAGGACCTCCAATCCAAAGAATCTTATAAGGAAGCACGAACAACTTCAAACTGAGTTTTCATCCATGGCCAAGCCCCTCTTTGAACAGAAAACTACAACTCCCGGCAGGCTCCGCGGGCACGCACAACACGGACACCACGGGGAGCTTGCGTAACGGCGATGACGTCAGACGCAAAGGTACGTGCACCTGAGCGGCGTGATGGCGGCGGTGGGAGGTGAGTTGGAACTTGTTGGCTGCACTGGAGAGAAGCAGGAGATGGCGCCGGTCACCGAGTGAGGGGGATGGACGGGTGGGCACCGGGCAATGGGGTGCGGCAATCGCTGGAGAGACTCCTGACCTCTGACCGGTCACTTCAAGGATGCTGCTCCCCTCTCCCACCCAACCCCTCCCTCACCCCCACCCCCACCCCCCACTTCAACACCACCCCCCAACACCACTCCACCCCCGCCTCCCACCCACTCCACCCCCGCCTCCACCTCCGCCCCCACTTCTCCACCCCCACCCCACCCCCCCCTTCTCCACCCCCCACCCCACTCCCCCCTTCTCCACCCCCCACCCCACTCCCCCCTTCTCCACCCCCCACCCCACTCCCCCCTTCTCCACCCCCCACCCCACTCCCCCCTTCTCCACCCCCCACCCCACTCCCCCCTTCTCCACCCCCCACCCCGCTCCCCCCTTCTCCACCCCCCACCCCGCTCCCCCCTTCTCCACCCCCCACCCCGCTCCCCCCTTCTCCACCCCCCACCCCGCTCCCCCCTTCTCCACCCCCCACCCCGCTCCCCCCTTCTCCACCCCCCACCCCCCTTCTCCACCCCCCACCCCCCTTCTCCACCCCCCACCCCGCTCCCCCCTTCTCCACCCCCCACCCCGCTCCCCCCTTCTCCACCCCCCACCCCGCTCCCCCCTTCTCCACCCCCCACCCCGCTCCCCCCTTCTCCACCCCCCACCCCGCTCCCCCCTTCTCCACCCCCCACCCCGCTCCCCCCTTCTCCACCCCCCACCCCGCTCCCCCCTTCTCCACCCCCCACCCCGCTCCCCCCTTCTCCACCCCCCACCCCGCTCCCCCCTTCTCCACCCCCCACCCCGCTCCCCCCTTCTCCACCCCCCACCCCGCTCCCCCCTTCTCCACCCCCCACCCCGCTCCCCCCTTCTCCACCCCCCACCCCGCTCCCCCCTTCTCCACCCCGCTCCCCCCTTCTCCACCCCGCTCCCCCCTTCTCCACCCCGCTCCCCCCTTCTCCACCCCGCTCCCCCCTTCTCCACCCCCCACCCCGCTCCCCCCTTCTCCACCCCCCACCCCGCTCCCCCCTTCTCCACCCCCCACCCCGCTCCCCCCTTCTCCACCCCCCACCCCGCTCCCCCCTTCTCCACCCCCCACCCCGCTCCCCCCTTCTCCACCCCCCACCCCGCTCCCCCCTTCTCCACCCCCCACCCCGCTCCCGCCTTCTCCACCCCCCACCCCGCTCCCGCCTTCTCCACCCCCCACCCCGCTCCCGCCTTCTCCACCCCCCACCCCGCTCCCCCCACCCCACCCCACTCCCCCCTTCTCCGTCCCCCCTTCTCCGTCCCACCCCCGCCCCCCCTTCTCCACCCCCCACCCCCCCTTCTCCACCCCCCACCCCCCCTTCTCCACCCCCCACCCCCTTCCCCACTCCCCCCACCCCACTCCCCCCACCCCACTCCCCCCACCCCACTCCCCCCACCCCGCTCCCCCCTTCTCCACCCCGCTCCCCCCTTCTCCACCCCCCACCCCGCTCCCCCCTTCTCCACCCCCCACCCAGCTCCCCCCTTCTCCACCCCCCACCCCGCTCCCCCCTTCTCCACCCCCCACCCCGCTCCCCCCTTCTCCACCCCCCACCCCGCTCCCCCCTTCTCCACCCCCCACCCCGCTCCCCCCTTCTCCACCCCCCACCCCGCTCCCCCCTTCTCCACCCCCCACCCCGCTCCCCCCTTCTCCACCCCGCTCCCCCCTTCTCCACCCCGCTCCCCCCTTCTCCACCCCGCTCCCCCCTTCTCCACCCCGCTCCCCCCTTCTCCACCCCGCTCCCCCCTTCTCCACCCCGCTCCCCCCTTCTCCACCCCGCTCCCCCCTTCTCCACCCCGCTCCCCCCTTCTCCACCCCCCACCCCGCTCCCCCCTTCTCCACCCCCCACCCCGCTCCCCCCTTCTCCACCCCCCACCCCGCTCCCCCCTTCTCCACCCCCCACCCCGCTCCCCCCTTCTCCACCCCCCACCCCGCTCCCCCCTTCTCCACCCCCCACCCCGCTCCCGCCTTCTCCACCCCCCACCCCGCTCCCGCCTTCTCCACCCCCCACCCCGCTCCCGCCTTCTCCACCCCCCACCCCGCTCCCCCCACCCCACCCCACTCCCCCCTTCTCCGTCCCCCCTTCTCCGTCCCACCCCCGCCCCCCCTTCTCCACCCCCCACCCCCCCTTCTCCACCCCCCACCCCCCCTTCTCCACCCCCCACCCCCCCTTCTCCACCCCCCACCCCCCCTTCTCCACCCCCCACCCCCTTCCCCACTCCCCCCACCCCACTCCCCCCACCCCACTCCCCCCACCCCACTCCCCCCACCCCACTCCCCCCACCCCACTCCCCCCTTCTCCACCCCCCACCCCACTCCCCCCTTCTCCACCCCCCACCCCACTTCCCCCTTCTCCACCCCCCTGACCGGTCACTTCAAGGATGCTGCTCCCCTCTCCCACCCAACCGCTCCCTCTCCACCCTCACCCTTCACCCCCACTCCACCCTCACCCTTCCCCCCCACTCCACCCTCACCCTTCACCCCCACTCCACCCTCACCCTTCCCCCCCCCACTCCACCCTCACCCTTCCCCCCCCCCACTCCACCCTCACCCTTCCCCCCACTCCACCCTCACCCTTCCCCCCCCACTCCACCCTCACCCTTCCCCCCCACTCCACCCTCACCCTTCCCCCCCCACTCCACCCTCACCCTTCCCCCCCCACTCCACCCTCACCCTTCCCCCCCCACTCCACCCTCACCCTTCCCCCCCCACTCCACCCTCACCCTTCCCCCCCCACTCCACCCTCACCCTTCCCCCCCCACTCCACCCTCACCCTCCCCCCCCCCACTCCACCCTCACCCTCCCCCCCCCACTCCACCCTCACCCTCCCCCCCCCCACTCCACCCTCACCCTCCCCCCCCCACTCCACCCTCACCCTCCCCCCCCACTCCACCCTCACCCTCCACCCTCACCCTCCCCCCCACTCCACCCTCACCCTCCCCCCCCCACTCCACCCTCACCCTCCCCCCCCCACTCCACCCTCACCCTTCCCCCCCCCACTCCACCCTCACCCTTCCCCCCCCCACTCCACACTCAACCTTCCCCCCCCCACTCCACACTCAACCTTCCCCCCCCCACTCCACCTTCCCCCCCCCACTCCACCCTCACCCTTCCCCCCCCCACTCCACCCTCACCCTTCCCCCCCCCACTCCACCCTCACCCTTCCCCCCCCACTCCACCCTCACCCTTCCCCCCCCACTCCACCCTCACCCTTCCCCCCCCCACTCCACCCTCACCCTTCCCCCCCCCACTCCACCCTCACCCTTCCCCCCCCCACTCCACCCTCACCCTTCCCCCCCCACTCCACCCCCCACACTCCACTCCACCCCCTCCCACCCACTCCACCCCCGTCCCCCACCCCCCCTTCTCCGTCCCCACCCCCGCCCCCCCTTCTCCGTCCCCACCCCCGCCCCCCCTTCTCCGTCCCCACCCCCGCCCCCCCTTCTCCGTCCCCACCCCCGCCCCCCTTCTCCGTCCCCACCCCCGCCCCCCTTCTCCGTCCCCACCCCCGCCCCCCTTCTCCGTCCCCACCCCCGCCCCCCTTCTCCGTCCCCACCCCCGCCCCCCTTCTCCGTCCCCACCCCCGCCCCCCTTCTCCGTCCCCACCCCCGCCCCCCTTCTCCGTCCCCACCCCCGCCCCCCTTCTCCGTCCCCACCCCCGCCCCCCTTCTCCGTCCCCCCTTCTCCGTCCCCCTTTATCCACCCCGCCCCCCCTTCTCCGCCCCCACCCCCGCCCCCCATTCTCCGCCCCCACCCCCGCCCCCCATTCTCCGCCCCCACCCCCGCCCCCCATTCTCCGCCCCCACCCCCGCCCCCCATTCTCCGTCCCCCCTTCTCCACCCCACCCCCGCCCCCCCTTCTCCACCCCACCCCCGCCCTCCCTTCTCCACCCCCGCCCCCCCCTTCTCCACCCCCGCCCCCCCCTTCTCCACCCCCGCCCCCCCCTTCTCCACCCCCGCCCCCCCCTTCTCCACCCCCGCCCCCCCCTTCTCCACCCCCGCCCCCCCCTTCTCCACCCCCGCCCCCCCCTTCTCCACCCCCGCCCCCCCCTTCTCCACCCCCGCCCCCCCCTTCTCCACCCCCGCCCCCCCCTTCTCCACCCCCGCCCCCCCCTTCTCCACCCCCGCCCCCCCCTTCTCCACCCCCGCCCCCCCCTTCTCCACCCCCGCCCCCCCCTTCTCCACCCCCGCCCCCCCCTTCTCCACCCCCGCCCCCCCCTTCTCCACCCCCGCCCCCCCCTTCTCCACCCCCGCCCCCCCCTTCTCCACCCCCGCCCCCCCCTTCTCCACCCCCGCCCCCCCCTTCTCCACCCCCGCCCCCCCCTTCTCCACCCCCGCCCCCCCCTTCTCCACCCCCGCCCCCCCTTCTCCACCCCCGCCCCCCCCTTCTCCACCCCCGCCCCCCCCTTCTCCACCCCCGCCCCCCCCTTCTCCACCCCCGCCCCCCCCTTCTCCACCCCCGCCCCCCCCTTCTCCACCCCCGCCCCCCCCTTCTCCACCCCCGCCCCCCCCTTCTCCACCCCCGCCCCCCCCTTCTCCACCCCCGCCCCCCCCTTCTCCACCCCCGCCCCCCCTTCTCCACCCCCGCCCCCCCCTTCTCCACCCCCGCCCCCCCCTTCTCCACCCCCGCCCCCCCCTTCTCCACCCCCGCCCCCCCCTTCTCCACCCCCGCCCCCCCCTTCTCCACCCCCGCCCCCCCCTTCTCCACCCCCGCCCCCCCCTTCTCCACCCCCGCCCCCCCCTTCTCCACCCCCGCCCCCCCCTTCTCCACCCCCGCCCCCCCCTTCTCCACCCCCGCCCCCCCCTTCTCCACCCCCGCCCCCCCCTTCTCCACCCCCGCCCCCCCCTTCTCCACCCCCGCCCCCCCCTTCTCCACCCCCGCCCCCCCCTTCTCCACCCCCGCCCCCCCCTTCTCCACCCCCGCCCCCCCCTTCTCCACCCCCGCCCCCCCTTCTCCACCCCCGCCCCCCCCTTCTCCACCCCCGCCCCCCCCTTCTCCACCCCCGCCCCCCCCTTCTCCACCCCCGCCCCCCCCTTCTCCACCCCCGCCCCCCCCTTCTCCACCCCCGCCCCCCCCTTCTCCACCCCCGCCCCCCCCTTCTCCACCCCCGCCCCCCCCTTCTCCACCCCCGCCCCCCCCTTCTCCACCCCCGCCCCCCCCTTCTCCACCCCCGCCCCCCCCTTCTCCACCCCCGCCCCCCCCTTCTCCACCCCCGCCCCCCCCTTCTCCACCCCCGCCCCCCCCTTCTCCACCCCCGCCCCCCCCTTCTCCACCCCCGCCCCCCCCTTCTCCACCCCCGCCCCCCCCTTCTCCACCCCCGCCCCCCCCTTCTCCACCCCCGCCCCCCCCTTCTCCACCCCCGCCCCCCCTTCTCCACCCCCGCCCCCCCCTTCTCCACCCCCGCCCCCCCCTTCTCCACCCCCGCCCCCCCCTTCTCCACCCCCGCCCCCCCCTTCTCCACCCCCGCCCCCCCCTTCTCCACCCCCGCCCCCCCCTTCTCCACCCCCGCCCCCCCCTTCTCCACCCCCGCCCCCCCCTTCTCCACCCCCGCCCCCCCCTTCTCCACCCCCGCCCCCCCCTTCTCCACCCCCGCCCCCCCCTTCTCCACCCCCGCCCCCCCCTTCTCCACCCCCGCCCCCCCCTTCTCCACCCCCGCCCCCCCCTTCTCCACCCCCGCCCCCCCCTTCTCCACCCCCGCCCCCCCCCTTCTCCACCCCCGCCCCCCCCTTCTCCACCCCCGCCCCCCCCTTCTCCACCCCCGCCCCCCCCTTCTCCACCCCCGCCCCCCCCTTCTCCACCCCCGCCCCCCCCTTCTCCACCCCCGCCCCCCCCTTCTCCACCCCCGCCCCCCCCTTCTCCACCCCCGCCCCCCCCTTCTCCACCCCCGCCCCCCCCTTCTCCACCCCCGCCCCCCCCTTCTCCACCCCCGCCCCCCCCTTCTCCACCCCCGCCCCCCCTTCTCCACCCCCGCCCCCCCCTTCTCCACCCCCGCCCCCCCCTTCTCCACCCCCGCCCCCCCCTTCTCCACCCCCGCCCCCCCCTTCTCCACCCCCGCCCCCCCCTTCTCCACCCCCGCCCCCCCCTTCTCCACCCCCGCCCCCCCCTTCTCCACCCCCGCCCCCCCCTTCTCCACCCCCGCCCCCCCTTCTCCACCCCCGCCCCCCCCCTTCTCCACCCCCGCCCCCCCCTTCTCCACCCCCGCCCCCCCCTTCTCCACCCCCGCCCCCCCCTTCTCCACCCCCGCCCCCCCTTCTCCACCCCGCGCCCCCCCTTCTCCACCCCCGCCCCCCCCTTCTCCACCCCCGCCCCCCCCTTCTCCACCCCCGCCCCCCCCTTCTCCACCCCCGCCCCCCCCTTCTCCACCCCCGCCCCCCCCTTCTCCACCCCCGCCCCCCCCTTCTCCACCCCCGCCCCCCCCTTCTCCACCCCCGCCCCCCCCTTCTCCACCCCCGCCCCCCCCTTCTCCACCCCCGCCCCCCCTTCTCCACCCCCGCCCCCCCCTTCTCCACCCCCGCCCCCCCTTCTCCACCCCCGCCCCCCCCTTCTCCACCCCCGCCCCCCCCTTCTCCACCCCCGCCCCCGCCTTCTCCACCCCCGCCTTCTCCACCCCCGCCTTCTCCACCCCCGCCCCCCCCTTCTCCACCCC